>NC_134853.1:50394227-50694227 GCF_049852395.1 Peromyscus maniculatus bairdii | reverse complement strand
GGATGATTAGGACCATGGGCCTGAGTGCAGGTGTCTGAGATGGTCTGCACTTGGCTGTGCTGGGGGATGGTCTGTATGTCAAGTTGTTCTGATTGATCAATAAATAAAACCTGATCGGCTGTGGCTAGGCAGGAAGGATAGGCGGGACTAACAGAGAGGAGAAATAAAAGGACAGGAAGGCAGAAGGACTGACTGCCAGCCGCCGCCATGACCAGCAGCATGTGAAGATGCCGGTGGGCCACCAGCCACGTGGCAAGGTATAGATTTATGGAAATGGACTAATTTAAGCTATAAGCACAGTTAGCAAGAAGCCTGCCACAGCCATACAGTTTGTAAGCAATATAAGTCTCTGTGTTTACTTGGTTGGGTCTGAGCAGCTGTGGGACTGGCGGGTAACTGTGGCGGGTCACTGCCCACTGACTGTGGGCAAGGCAGGAAAACTCTAGCTACAAGACCTGCATAGGATCAGTCCAGCCGATGCTCCATCTTGGAAAGTGGAGGGACTCAGGAGCCCCAACCCCTACAGTTAGGAGCTATTGGCAGTGGGTGGCTTCTGGGGGAAGGAGTCAGTTTCTATTATGGATGTGGCCCCTGGTAGGTGCATCAGGCTCCAGTGCATGTGGTCCCAGACCCATGAATATATGGGAAGCACAAATTGGACTTGAGGGTTATTTTAAAAGAAAAAGAAAGCAAAGTTGGGGCAGGGTGAGGTGGGTCTGTGGGGTGGATCTGGATATGTTTAGGGGGCAAAGTGAGGAATAAATATAATCAGAACACATTGTATGCACATATGAAAATGTCAAAAAAATTATATTTTAAAAAGTAAATCAAAGTATGCCTAACCTAAGGGAAAAAAATCATGCTATCCATCATCAAATATAGTATTTTCATAAAGTTAACTAAAATTTAATTGTCTAGATGGGTTCTTGAAATGCAAACACAAGGTTAGAGTTAGATAAACTTCGTAAATGAAGAACATTTTTAATTCTTCAACATTTTATTGACATACTTTAGCATTCTGAAGTCAGTCTAAAACTGATTCACAACTGCCTTCAAACTGGTAAGGTTACCACTCAGCATTTACAAGATACTTCTGGCAATGCGACAAACCTCACTTTGTGTAAGGAAATAAGGTGTCAGATTCCCTTTGCACACTGCAAATGAAGTGCTCATCTTCAGTTAATGTGGTATATCACAAAGTAGAATTTGACCTTAAAATAGTAACTTCCGTAGGTGTGAGGATGTCGGCGATGACTGAAAATGGGAGGCCTCTGATCCAAGCTTAGGAAACATCTAAAATAGATGCACCTGTAGAAAGAGACCAGCATGGGGGCTGCCGGGGTTGCGGGAGGCTGTGAAAATCGGTAATTGTTTCTCTACGGATATAAAGTTTGCTGTGTAAGTTAACATATCCACAACCTTTGGCACTGAAAGACCCTAACCCTTCATGCTTACACCCCCCCCCCAAGCCCCAGGAAAATGAGGAACTAAAAATCTAATTCCAAGGACAAACTGACTCAGACTCAACCACCCCTGCCACAATGTAACAATGTAAAGAGATTTCTATTGCTCAACTGTGACTGGGATAATTGCAAGTGTTCCAGGAAAGATCACTGTAATGTTTGTGTAACTCTCACTCCCACCCTGATACCCGCCTTGAGGTTTCGGGAAGAATGTGCATGCGGACGTGACTGTACCTACTCTGTGATCAGACCATGATCTTGTGAAATTAGCCTCTAGACATAAATCAATCAAAACGAAATTGTATGGGAATTGTAATCTTGTGGCTTTTGTGGGGTTTTCCTTTAAAAGTACCCATGTGGCTGCAGTAGGATGCGACTCTTGCCCTCAGGACAAGGGAAGCCCGACTGTACAGCCGCTTCAATAAACCTCATGCTGTTTGCATCAACTGGACCAGAGTCTGGGTTCTTGGGACGCCCACTCAAGAAAGTAGTACCCTGGGTCTGGGGTCTATCAGGCACAATTCTTAAAATTGTGTAAAGATGAATAGGAAAACCAATTATTTTAACGTTATTAGAGTAGTAATTCATCATTTTTAATGATTAAAACAGACAATGTTACCCATTAAAAGTTCCTTAAAATTCTAGAAAAATGTTATGAGTAAGAAGGTCATATAGAAAGTTTAAAAAAAATTGAAATAGCATTCAGCCCCACTAGAATAGAAATTGTAATGAAAGTGCATGTTAATTTTTGTTCAGCAAATCTTCACAGTGTTTTGCTTAAAATGAAGATAAGAGAAATTAAAATAGATATCCCACCAATGGAAACACACTTTCACAGTAATTCAGAAAGCTGCACCAACTGCCTTAAAAACATCCTTTAGGATTTCCTCTTCTGACAAAGGCAAGCTATGGCAAACTAGCACTCCAGCAAACATAGGCCAGGAAAATGGTGAACACTGAGAAACTCTTCAAAGACATCTAAGAACTACCAAAGCAAGGAAACTTGAGAATCCAAGATTTCAGAGATTAAAATACAGGAGGAAAATGTGAGGCGGCAACTCTAGTCAGTCACACTTCTTCCCTAGACATAAGCCAATTCTAAAATGCCAGCTCAGAGGCATTCTTAAAACAGCTGAGAAGCCGAGAGCTTGAAAAGAGGCAGCTGAAAGGCTCACGAGCAGCTGAGAAGCTGTGAAGTTGAGCAAAGGAGGCAGCTGGGGAGCTGGGAAGCAGCAGAGCAGACCAGGCTGGAAGAGGAGTTCAAGTTCAGGAGAGCATGTGGGTGGGGACCTGGGCTTCACTACACTACTTGGAGCGGAGAAACCAAAGGGCCTATAAGAGGACCACACCCTAGTTTCTCACTAGGTCAAGTCCTTTCATCTTAATTAAATTTCCTAATCAAAGTTACGTTTTAAGACACAAACCAAGTGTCAAAACACACTATAAAGAAGTTGATCAGTGACCAGAGGCCTTGAGAATGAAAAGGTAACTCAAGGCAGAGGCTCCCGCAACAAGACGATGAAGGATTTGGTAGGGTTTGAATCTTGATTGACTTCCAAGAGCCCAAGTGTTGAAGGCTGCATCTCCGCAGCCTGTGGCTCAGCTGGAAAGTAGTAGAACTGTTAGGAGGCGGTGCCTAGTGAAGGAAGTTAGGGTACTGTGTGTGCCCTTGAAGAGGCTGCTGGAATCCCAGTACCTCCTTCTCTTTCTCTAGTTTCCTGGCTGCTGTGAAGTGAACAGTGTTGCTCCACCATGTGCTCTCACCCTACACATCACATCATAGCCTCAGAAACAATACAGCCTAAACCATGGACCAAAATAAAACTTTCCTACATATAGGCTGACTGGCTCACGTTTTTTTGTCATAGTGACAGAGAGCTAACATATGACTCATAATTTAAAACACACACACACACACACACACACACACACACACACACATATGTAGAAAGAGAGTGTGTGTGTGTGTGTGTGATAATTAATTTACAAGAAAAGCACCAGCAATCAAGTTGAAAGATAAACAAAAGAATTAACACTAAAACATCCAAATAGGCAAGAACAAAAATCCTAACATATATAAACGTGTTGTCCCTCACCAATCAGCAGTGAAATGCAAATAAAGATAGCACAAACCCCAAATGGCTAAAGTTTAAAAAGCCACAGCAAAGGAAAATACTGTGTTCAGGATGTAATACCAACAGGACTTCTATGCATTGCAGTTGGGAGTGGAAACTGTTGTGCTATGCCAGCTACTAAGAACATGCCACCTTGCCATCCCTGCCATGCAGCAGCCCCATCAAATACTGACTGAACAGAAATGCTCTTATCCATTTATTAAACAGCACTGTTTGAAATAACCAGCTATTAGAATGGCAAGTATCTGTACGGAGCAGAACTAATAATAAATAATCTATTCATATAACGAAGCACTACACCACCACAAAGGTGAGCAGACAACTCAGAACAACACCCAGATCAATCAAAAAAAGTAATCTGAGCCAAAGGCACAGGCACAGAAATGCACAGAAAGGTGATGGGTGGCTCCTCTAGAGGACGGAGTGATTCAAGAACAGGAAAGGGACTTCCAGGGTGTTATGACAGACTCCTGAGATGCTGTAACTTTTCCTTATTCTCTGTGGTGGTTATATAGAGGCTCCTTTTTTCAGCTTTTACTAAGTTATCCTTTATGGTTTTTATATCTTTCTACCTGTATGTGAAATTTCTACAAAAAAAAAAAAATCATTAAAACATGGCATGTTGGACCATACCAGTAATCCACATTCTCAGTCAGCAGAGCAGCATGGTGAGTTTGAGGTCAGTCTGAGCCATGTAATGGGACTGTCTCAAAACACCAGGCACAGCCATTCAGCTCAATGGTAAAATGTTTAGCTTGCACATGTAAGAGCCTGGGTTCCAGCCTCAGCAATAAAAATAAACGAATGTATTAAAAGTTTCAGAAATTTGACTTCTCAGAAACAACCTTTTAGGAAGTCCTTTTAAATATTCTTTAAAGGTTAACAGAATTAAAATGTCTATAAAAAAGTTTGAGACCTTGGATCAAAGAATTCATACCTGACACTAAAACAACTATTCATTAAAGAAAAAAATGATAAATTTGACCCATCAAAATTCTAAATTTTGGCACTTTAGAAGACATTAAGACAATAAAAGAAATCTGGGACTGACCTAGGTCCTTTGCACACATGCTATAGTTCTGTAGCCTGTTCTTGTGGGATTCCTAACAGTGGGAGCAGGGGCTGTCTCTGACTCTGTTACAGGCTGTGGGACCCTACTCCTCATCCTGGGCTGCCTGGTCCAGCCTTAACAACAGAGGAGTAAGTGCCTACTCTTACTGCAACTTGATATGCATGGCTGGCTGACATACATGGGAGATGTAGTGGGTAGCCATTCCAGCCTTGATGTGGAAGTTCCAACCCCCACTGAGGCTTCGTTAACTGCCATGCCTACAAGGCGGGGTCAAGAGAGGACCCTGAAGACCCAAGATCTGGATGCACCACCTCTCTTGGTTCCTGGACCCTGGACACTGGAGGGAGACTGAGCAGAGTTCTCCAGAGAACACCGCCGGACTGTGCTACTACGTCTTTCTCAGACCCTGCGCCCTACCTATCCCTTCATTTGTAAGTTATGCCACTAAATAAACCTCCCTTTTAACTACGTGGAGTGACCTTAATAATTTCACCAATATCTGGCGCCCAAAGTTGCCCTTTTCTAAAGAGAAAGGAGGAAAAGTGGATGGGGGAAGAAGGGAAGGAGAGAGGGAAGGAGGGGGAAACTGTGGTCAGGCTGCAGAATAATTAATTAACTAATTAATTAACTAAAAGACAATGAAAAATCAAGTAACAGACTGAACGTGCTTTCAAATCACATATCAAACAGACTTGTACCCAAATCCTACAAGGAACACTTATGTCTTAGTCGGGGATTCCATTGCTGTGACAAAACATTATGACCAAAAAGTAACTTGAGGAGGAAAGGGTTTATCTGACTTCCACTTCCACTGAAAGAAGCCAGAACAGGAACTCCAACAGGGCAGAAACCTGGACGCAGGAGCTGATGCAGGGGCCATGGAGGGGAGCTGCTTACTGAGTTGTTCAACATGGATTGTTCAGCCTGCTTTCTTTCTTATAGAACCCAGGACCACCAGCCCAGGGATGGCACCATTCACAATCAGCTGGGTCCTCCCCCATCAACCACTAATTAAGAAAATGCTTTATAACTGATCTCATGGAGACATTTTCTCAATTGAAGTTCCCTTCTTTCCAATAACTCTAGCTCGTGTCAAGTTGGCATAAACAACTTATAACTGAGCAGTTCTCAAATAACCCAATCAAAAATGAATAAAAAATATTAGTAGACATTATCAGGATAATAGACAAATGGCTATCATGTTGAAGTAACACGTTCCACATCACTGCAATTAAGATTACACCCACCAGAATAATGACAGTGAGTAAATGAGCCACAATAAATGCTGAAAGGGACCTGGAGAGAGAGAGGGTCACCCACACACTGCTGAGAAGTATGGAAGATGAAGGAACTGCTTTGGAAAACCACTGGTCAGTTTCCAAAAATAATTTCATACAGCCCAGCAATTTCACTCTGAGGTATTCAGCCAAGAGGGGGAAAAAGGCCTATCCATACAAAAATTTACCCATGTGTGGTCACAGTAACATTTTTCCTAAGAACCAAGCTGCAAGCCACCCAAAGGTCCATCAGCTAACGAACGGATAAACAACAGGCATGACGGTACAGCTACACATGGAAATCTGTTAACAACAAAGAGAAAGAAAGCACACGTGTGTGCTGTGCTTTACATGGACTTCACAAATATTATACGCAAAGACACTCAGCCACAAGAAACCACGTTACACAATTCTGTTTATTTGAATGTTCACGCAGGCTTCAGAATGGAGCGGTGATTTTGATACGGCACCTTTGTTTTCCATTCTCTCACCTCCTTTCTAGAAAAAACTAGCAACTCTCTGCAATTTCTTTTCAAATAAAGAATCAGGTAGACTCCCTCCCCTTCCATCCCACCTCACCACCATCGACCAGGCACATCTTCTGACATGGTATAACAGACACTACACAGCATGCACTCCAAAGATCTTCATGTCACCTCAACAAATAAAGCTCTTTTTTTGTCTTTACATTGCTTCAAAAAAAATGTAGAAGTCTCTGTGTTCACTACCACATTTTCTAGAAACATCCTACCACAAAGGTTGTCTAGTTTATGCCTAGATCCCCACATGAGACTGTGATATAACTTGTTTTTCATAACATCATGTTTTGTTTCTGACTGATTATTCCTGGTAGATCAAATCAAGCCAAGAAATACGTCTCAGACATCAATCATATTTAAGGCACTGTACTAGAGTTTGACACTGATTTATGACATGCTATATACTAAAACCAAACAGGGCTAGAGAGGTGGCTCCCTTTGTAAAGTACAGCGGAACAAGCAGGAGAACCTGAGTTCATACCCCCAGCACCCACATAAAAAGCCAGTTGAGGAGGTGCATGTCTATAACCCCAGTGCTGGGCATACAGGGTAGAGACAAGCACACCCCTGGAGATGATGGCTCAGCCAGCCTGGCTATATCGATGAGCTCTGGGTTCTGTGAAAGACCCTGTCTCCAAAATGAAGTTGGAAAGGAATCTAGGAAAGCACTGGCCATCAACCTCTAGCCTCTACATGCACACACACAAATACACATGTCTACCTACAAATATGCATGTCCACCCGCACACATACATGGACACATACCTACGTGAACATATACACACAGAGATAAAACAAACAGATGGGCAAATACTGCACACCCTGTGCTGCCGGGATCCAGCCTCGGCTCTGGTTCCGGTCCTGAGATGGGAAGGGGAGTCAGTGCAAGGAAAACGTCTGACCACCAAGTGGGTTGCACTCAAGTCGCCCCAAATAGCTCAGGCCATCTTTATTTATACTTCAACAGAGTTTTTCTTACCAGGGTTACATGAACAGCTCTATTATTGTCTTCTATTCTTGACTTAAAGAAATACATCACAACTTAAGGAATACATCGTGATCATTATGAAAGCCCCCATTGTTCCCCTTTATGCTTTGCCAAATACACCTTCCCACCCCCCTGTGTAACCTTATTCTAGACATAGAGTTCAGCATTTTTGCAGGCTTAACTAAATACCGAGCCAGACACATCCTGCTCTTGCACCACTTAGGTCAGCTGGCAGCGACTTGTGGTTACAAAGTTGAAAGATAGTAAACATGGGTACAATGGTTTAAGGACAACAATATTCAAACCCAGACAATTCTTTCACATCTGCAAGATATGTTTTTCTACAGTTCTCTTTTCCATAAGAGGGTCCCATGTCTCAATCTCTCTGTAAAAGGCAGACCTTGATAAAACACCCTTTCCCCATCTCACTATACCATACTTCTTCCACCAATATAAGCTCCTATGCATGGTAAAGATGGATCTATCCATGCCACATTTTGCATTGTATTTTTTCCTCTTGAAGCATACCAGATCCTACCGTTGATTCTACATGCTTGGTGTCCAGGGAACTTATTCTCAACAGCTGGCACCATTTGCATTCCTGGGGCTTCCTCCCAGTCTGCGTATGCATGCCCTGCTCTCCTTTACGTGAACTGTAAAACATGGTTAATGTTCCATGTGGTGTTTTCTCATATGTGCCTAACTGTCTCCCTTGAGTCAGAAATGTTCCCAGGGTTGGGACTTAGAGTTAGTAATTCCAGATAAGATTTCTAAGAAACATTAGGCCTCTGCTGAATGTTAGGGGAAAATATTTGAAAGGGAACAGAATTTCCAGGGAAAATTATAGCTGTTGCATGTGTAACTGACAAAGTATAATGACAGGGGAAAAAAAGCCTGCAAGCTGCATGAATTTTGCAAATTCCTACGCTTTCCTGCAGGCTACTGGTCTTTGGAGAGTCCATTTGCACAGATGCCTTGGCCCAAGGAAACCCGCTGGACAGGCAGCCACATGCTGATCTGAGACTAGACTCCATGGCTCCCAACACCATGCACTCTTTCCTACTACAAACCCAAACAATGCGTCGGAGATAGTTCAGGCATGACCTCTTTACAATGCAGACAGTTGGGTAGACTCCCTACCTCACCACCCCACCTCACCCCAGTCAGGAGGCACATCTTCTGACATGGTATAATAGAAATTTCTTCACAGCAGGTACTTTAAAGACCATCACATCACAAGAGACCTCAAATAACCTCAATTTTTTTATATGCAACAACTGTTCATTAAAAAAAAGATAGGCTCCTGGCCCATTGATCCTACATTGTGTAAATACAACTCAGTATCATAGCAATTTCAATGATGAACATAGGGGGTAAATATGGAATTACCAATTCTTCTTCCTGAGCAGGAAGCTAGAAAAATAATGCCAGAGGAGAAGTGCAGAACTAAAGATCACACTGCTCTTTATATGTCACTGCAGAAGAGAGCTGGAGACCAACTCATCAAGAAAAGTGACAGGTCGGTTTTGACCTCAAGTCATTGCCATTTCTCAATATAGCTCTAGAAAGCTCAAGAAGATTCCGAAAAGTCTAAGGTCATACTTAAAATACTTGAAATTCAAAAATTTATGAAAGATATCATTGGCTTTAGTATCCAAAGTAGTTATGAGAAAAACACAATATCCATAACATCATTACATACCAATTATAAATACATGACTCATTTACTGTGCCCTGATACCAAATCTTAGGAATATGGCACAGCCCTTTAACATACATTTTTCAATTCAGTTACTTCTTTAAGAATCCTTCCTCCCGTTGCTCGCTCCCTCCCTTCCTTTTCTCTCTATCAAAAGTATAGATTGTCATCTATCCAAAATGTTTATGATCAAAAGGTTTCACATTTGGGAACATTTTAGAATGTGGAATATTTTGCAATCAGAAATGTTCTGCAATCCAGAACTTTTCAAGAGCTTGAAAATAATTTGGACTTCAGAGCAGTTGGGACTTCAGGGCTTCAGACTGTGATACCCAATTTGTGCACAGTGTCAGCTCCAAGTTTGAGAAGGACTGTCAATGTCCTGAGCTTACAGAACTTGAAAGCCTAGTGAGGAAACTCGCAAGAAACGTCCAGTACTCTCTGGGCTACACCTTTACCCCTGCTGTGGAGGCTAGGATGCTCCAAGAGTGCAAAACAAGGAAACATAATCCATCATTTACGAGTGTCCTTACTTTATTAATGATATTTGCTAAATCTCATGCTCCAGAGTGACACGACGCAACTTTCCAGGAAAAATGCACATACTGAACAGAGGTGTATTTTGGCTTCAAAGGTATAGATTATGTATTACTTTTGGTGGAGAATGAAAAGAAGAGAGAAGGGTCACAGTGGTTAAGAGCCAAAAGAGAACAAGGGCAGCCAACAGGAGTCTTTCCCTGTACTGAGATAGAATTGTACACAGTGAATATGGGTCCTGACAAATTTCTTCTGAAGTTTCATAAAACTGAATGGTTAAGAAACCATTTTAAATACAAGAATATTTTATGTTTCTTAGAATTTCACTAGCTGAAAATTTCTCTGTACGAAATCCTGTCATAAGGTCAAGTTCATTTATAAAATTATCTTCTCTAAGAATACATGTCTGGCCAGGTGGTGGTGGTGGCGGCGGCGCTCACCTTTAATCCCAGCACTCAGGAGGCAGAGCCAGGTGGATCTCTGTGAGTTCGAGGCCAGCCTGGGCTACAGAGTGAGTTCCAGGAAAAGCACAAAGCTACACAGAGAAACCCTGTCTCAAAAAAAAAAAAAAGAATACATTTCTACTATTTCCAAATTTTGCAATTCAATAAAGATTACTGTGCATCGATTCACCCAGAAGGACTGGTCCAATAAAAAGGGCCAAGTAACCATCACTGTAAATTCAAAGTATTCCCTATGCCGAACATGAACCCTGCTCAGGGCCAAGAAAAATAGTTTAGCAAAGAAGAAACCCGTTAAAAGAAAATCCTGCAATATTCATTTTTAACTTAAAAAAAAAAAATCAAGGCAGGACAGTGAGAAGCCAGCAGGGGGCAGGAGACACGACACCTGCAGATGTAGTCTGACTTGCACACGTGCATGCACACACATGCACACACACACACGTCCTCACACAAGTAAAACAATTTTAAAACTTCAAATAAATTTGCAATGTATTTAAAAAATAAAAGAAAAATGAGAGCTGATTTTTTTTTTCCTTTGGTTTTTAACAACAGGGCTTCTCTATGTAACAGTCCTAGCTGTCCTGGAACTCACTTTGTAGAACAGGCTGGCCTTGAACTCACAGAGATCCACCTACCTCCCAAGTACTGGGATTAGAGGTGTACACCTCCACCACCTGGCTTAAAAGCTGAATTCCAAACACCAAAGAAATATATCTCATCAAGTGTCATAAAAATATCAAGAGAAAAGATCTGAGGGAGGCCCAGTACTTGCCTGTCACTGAGGTTCCCACCAGTAATGATATTGGGTGTTGCCATTCAGTAAGACTTCTGCTGCTCAAAGACAAAAGAACCAGTAACTGCTGGGCAAATTCATGAAGTGCTGATGCAACCAACATGAGACTGAAGACTCAGAGCCCATAGGGAATTCACTGGCTCTGTGTCAAGTGTACACAGAAATGGCCAGAACTGAGATTTCTGAATTGCTTCTTAACAAAAGACAAAAGAAAAAAAAACACTAAATGTCATTATAAACATCGCTATGCTCATGTCCACACAAGTTTTTGCAGCTTTATTATATCTTATTCATGCCCTGGTCATGTGATTCTTCTAGCAGAATGGCCTATAAGAGTAATTGATGTTACAAAGGGATGTATATGTGTGCACATATACATGTACCCGGTATGTATTCAATACTGGCAAGAATTTGTTTAATAGCTAATGAAATGAATGTGAAAGTTCTATTTATATTCATGGTTTCTGCTATGCAGGAAATTGAAAAATGAAAAAGGAATTGAATGGATTTCTAGAAAAGATATCATTTCGTGAATGAACACATCTCCATTTAAATCAGATATAAAGGAGATTAGCCATTCCTTCAAGCCAAACTGACCTACATAATGCAGCTCAGGAGACCCACTCTCCTGGAATCCCAGTATAAGCCAAGAATGAGATGCTAGTTTAAGATTAAGTCTTAAACTAGATTCTAGTTTAATTAAACTAGTTCAAGATTAAGTCTTAAACTAGATTGTAGTTTAACTAAACTAATTCTAGATTCAGAGACAATTTTTATTCTGGTGCTTTTTTATGTGATGTAAGGAGAGAATTGGGACAAAAAGATTTTAATACTAAGAATAGAGTAACAAATTATTTCCTAAGAGAGCACAGCAGAGTAAAAGCTCAACTCTCGTTATCCAGTGATGGGCACTCATCACTGATGAATGAATGAAACAATGACCCAAAGGGAACCAAGCCAATTGCAGTATTATCTTTAAAGACTTATTTTTGTTATTTTAAGTGATATATACCTTTATAGGGATATGTGCACATGAATGCAGGTGCCCATATAGGCCAGGGGCTTTGAATACCCCTGGAGCTGGGATAACAGGTGGCTGTGAGCCTCCTGAGATGGATGCTGGGAGCCAAACTCGGGTCCTCTGCATGTTGGGTCTCAGCCGCTGAGCCATCTCTCTAGCTCGTATTTCACAGTATTAGCCATCTCCATTTCACCACTGTGCTTGCTTTTATTGCTGTTTTAGAGTACATGCTTATTGGGCATCACAAAGGCTGAGGTCTTCAGAGTCTTTCTATTTGACTGTTCACAACCAAAGCAGTACCCACATGGCTGCATCACGTAGGCTGAGAGAAAAAAATCAGTATGTTTGGCTTAGTCCACCTTGGTCTGATAGAATAGAATACCTGAGATTGGTAATTTAGAAAGAGAATTTATTTGTGTCACAGTTCTGGAAGTGATTAAAGACTCTGTCATGGCAAGTGGTCCTTGTATGTGGTATCTCATGGTACAAGGAAGAAAAGCAAGGCAGCTTTGCCTGAGAAACAGAGAGAGCAGGAACACATACACAAGCAACAGAGGGCTAACCATGAGTTACAAAGATGACCCAGCAGTGAAGAGCACTCGCTCTGCTTCCAAAGGACCTGGGTTCAATTCCCAACACATGGTGGATCACAAGTGTTTGTAGCCCCTGTCCCACAGGATTCAATGCCTTCTTCTGACCTCCAAAGATACTGCACACACATGGTACACATGGGTGCAGGTAAAACATCTATACATGTAAAACAAAACAATTTTTAAAAAGAAACTCTAAGAGGGCCAAACTCACATTTATGAACAATACACTTTATTTATTTTGCATGTAGGTGTGTATATATGGGTATTTGCATGCATGTAGGCACACATGTGTGCAGGAGCACATGAATTTGCATGTTCATGTGGAGACCCAGGCTTCATCAACCATTCTCCATTTTAATGATTGAGGCAGGATCTCTGGTGGAACCTGGCACTTTCCCCAGGGATCCCTTGTTCCTGCTTGGATTACAGGTGGATACCATGACTGCCCGACTTTTACAAAGCCTTTGAGGATCCTAACTCTGGTCCTGACACTTGGACAGCCGTGCTGTGTCCATCGAGCCACCTAGAACAAACTGACTGTTGAGGTAACCACTACTTCCACAACAAGGACATCAGTCCACTCATGAGAACAGAGACATCACAGCCTAATCTCAAGAATTCTACTTCACAGTACTACTGCATTCTGGATTAAAGCTCCAATCTATCAATTTTTACCTAAGGCAAGACATACTCAAACCTAGCAATAAGAACAAGAAGAAAACAAACGACAAATATTTCTTAAAATGTTTACCAAGGTGAAATAATTTGAAATAAGCATAGAGTAATTACCTCTTCGAAAAACTGAAGTCCTCCAGTTACCCACCATTAACTTCTAAGGCTAGAAATAAGGCAACATGACCACGGTTTCGACTTTCCTTACTGCCCTGTTTAAATCAGGACACAAAAGCCATAGGCAAGAGTTACCTAAACCAGACTGATTTCAAGTTGGAAAATGAAATCAAAAAGTTTTTTTAAGGTCAGCATTTGAATCTAGAAGAACAATATGTTAAATGTCTGTAAGCAAAATTAAGTTTCAGTGAAAGGCCAGTTCCAGGTTCCCACACAGAAATTTCAACAGTTATCAACAGAGAAAAAAATGGCTGCCTTAGTTAGGGTTTTTATTGCTGTGAAGAGACATCATGACCACAGCAACTCTTATAAAGAAAACATTTAATTGGGGCTTGTTTACAGTTTCAGAGGTTCAGTCCATCATCATCATGATGGGGAGCATGGCCGTTTACAGGCAGACATGGTGCTGGAGCTGAGAGTGCTACATCTTGCAGGCAACAGGAAGTCGACTAACTGTAACACTGGAGTGAAGCTTAAGCAAAAGACCTCAAAGCCCACCCCCACAGTGACACACTTCCTCTAACAAGACCACACCCACTCCAACAAAAAAGCCACACCTCCTATTAGTGCCACCGCCTATGAGATTATGGGAGCCAATTACATTCAAACTACCAAAATGGCAAAGAACAAAACTGGACCTAAAAAGGAAGGGGAAAATATCACTGTGTCTTCTTACCTTGATAAATTAACATAAGTAGGGTTTTGGATTCCCAGGTTTTTGAAACAAGTTTTTATGTAGCCTAGGCTATCCCCAAAGCATGTAGTCAAGGATAGCTTTGAACTCACAATCCTCCTACATTAGTCCCCTGAGTTCTGGGGTTACACATATAGACCACCATTCCTACCTAAGCTTTTTATTTTCAAAAGCAAAATCCCATGGTGGTTTGATTGTGGTTTGCTTATTAACATGAGCAACAAAGATATTCAATCTTATATGTGTCTCTTTACCTCAGAAACAAAACAGTTTTTTCAGTATGATCAAATTTAAATAATCTGAATTGTGATTACAAGGTTCTATTTTCTAGAAGATTTTAACAATAACCAGAGGTATTAAAGAACCATATTTCCTCTATTAAAGCTTTAAAAGATGTAAAAGTCTCACTATGCTACAAAAGATAAAATAGAAAATTGCAGGTCTTGGTATAAAATAGGGGAGGCCAAACAATCTTCCAAAATAATCTGTGTCCATAAACAGCCCTGACAAAGAAAAAGAAAACAAAATGTTCTCCAGCAACAATCTGATTCAACCACACCGGGATGAGGACGGCACCCAAGCCACTGGGGGTGCAAGCATGTGTCCACTGCAGAGCTCTCTCCTGCAACTGAGAGAAAGCACCACCTCCAAGCAACAGTCAAGCAGGGCACCCTCACCGAACATCCAAGCAGCCAGAGCAATGTGAGCAGTATAAGCAAAAGAGAAGTGACAGAGACATGGTGTCCTAGTTAGCTTTAACTCTCCATTTGGCAAAGCCCGGAGCCATGAGAGAGGAGAGCCTACATCAGACTGTCTTGTGGGAATGTAAGCAGGGGATTGGCTTGGTGACTGATTGATGTGGGACATCTCAGCCTACCGTGGGCAGCTCCGTCCCTAGGCAGGTGGTCCTGGACTATAGACAAAGCTAGCTGAGCATAAGCAGAGACAGAGGCAACATGATGGGCTCCTCCTGAGTTCTGCTTCAGTTCCTACTTGAGTCCCTTCCCTAACCTCTTCGGTGATGGGCTGTGACCTGAAAGCCAAACAAATGAATCTTTTCCTTCCGTATGCTGCTCTTGCTCAGAGTGTTTTATCACAGCAACAGAAAGGAAGCTAAAACACACACGCACAAGGACTTCAGGTGAATCACCATACATTACATGTGTGTGTGAAATTGAAGACAGCGATGTTCTAAAATAGAAAGTGGTGATGGTGTCATGGGCCTGTGAGGATGCTGGACTAGTCTATCAAATTGTGCAAACAGGCAAACTGTATACTATGTGAATTATTTGTCAATAAAGATTTTATAAAATGTAAAAAAAAAAAAAAGACTTCAGGTAAAGAAATTATTAGACCGGGAATACATTAAACTGTAAGGGGTTGATATTAAGCAGATTTGGAAACATGCCAAACAATAACATAGACATGAAAAATAACTGACATTAAAACTAAGTCAATAAAATGGCTTATTACTGAACTGATTTAACTATACCTTAGAACAGACACTTCCTTGAATGCTATGAAGTGAGTAAGATGTAAATGGAAAACAGAACAAGATATGAGGCAATGAGAAATACAGATGAACAAATAAACACACAACTGAAGTGTAAGATGATCCTAAAATAATATTCATAGTGTAACAAATGGAAGTTTTCAGAATTACACAAAATGCTAATGTTCAAATGGAGTCAATCTGATGCCTAACAAGATCATGTGTGCTTGTTTTTAATTTCCACTCAGAGACAGCAGATTGAAATGCATGGCATACATGTGCCCACACACATGCACCCACACAGGAAACTATCTTTGTGGTGAGAATGTCTTTAAAACATCTTGGAAGAACTCAGTTTCCCCAGCAAAGGAGGCAAAACAGGCTTGGATGCTTAATTCTCCATGGCAATAATAAAATGTAGAGGATGCTGGAATCATATTTTGTGATATGCTGCAAGTAATTATCTGTCAAAAAGGAATTTAATACCCAGAGGATCTCTCTTCAAGAAAGAAGGGTAATTAAAATTATTATTATAAACAAACTCTCCCCACACACTCACTCAGTGAAGGAAAAGTAAAGGATATTTGTCAGACAAAAACAGTTCCCCAGACAGAAGGCCAGATCCACGAGGAAGGTGAGGAGGTCAGGACAATTACACGTAAGTGCAGGATACAACACCAGAATGAGAGTTTTCAAAGAAGAAAAGCTAATTAAAACACTAACAAGAAAAAGATTAGAAGTGGGGTTATATGCACTGCTCTTAGGAATTAGTGATTTTAATAAGGAAGGTTAGGTCTCATAAAAAACACAGCATAAGTGGCTTAAACAATAGAAACATTTCTCACTGCTCTGGAGGCTAAAGTCCAAGTTGAAGGTGGCATCGGGATGGGTCCGTTCCTAACGTGTACATCCTTCCCGTGTCCCTCGGCATGGCACTCTCATGTGTCTTCCCCTCTCCACGGGCAGAGAGGGAGGGAGATCCCTGTGTCTGGTCTTATCAGACTGCAGTCTACCCTTAAAAGGTTATTTAACGTGAATTATCCCATCACAAGTACAATCTCCAAATACACGTACACTAGGATTTAGGCCTCCCATATATACCTTTGGGAGGACAGGATTAGATTCTATCATAGAGGGCAAAGACAGTAATCACCACAGAAGAATAAAGATGAGTATTCATAATAAAAATTATCTGGGTCGGCACTAAAAGAATACAGAGATTCCAGCCAGTAACTTAAGCTCATTTATCATGTAGTAAACAGAATACTAAAAATGAAAAAGGTGTGTGTGGGGGGGGTCAATCTAGCCAAAGAAAGGTTAAGACAGGAAAGAAGATGCAGGAAAGGCAGGAAAATATATAGCTATAGGTCATAATTAAATCTGAATATAACAATCTTCACTCCAAGTACAAAGGAATAAATTTTTCAGTTAAAAAGTAGGTTCAGCTATATCCTATTAACAAGAGACACATCCAAAACCATAATGACACACATCTAGCTTCAACTGCAGAAAGAAGAATGGCATATAAAATCAAACACAATCTATATGGAACAATATATTGCTTCATTAATACAAAAGGAAAAAGATTTTAAGTCAAATTAACAGTATCAGAGATTAAGTCATCATATATGACAAAAAGGTTTAATTTACCACAAATAAATTTTTAAAATTTGAACTTGTATTTGTAACAGTCCTTAAAAAGCAAAACATTAATTATTCCAGATGAAAATGATAAATCCATAATTAAAATCTCAGCAGTTGAATAATTAAGCAGAAAAAAATTAATGAACAAAGAATTGACACAATGTGTTATTTCTAAGTGACACGTGAAACCTATATTAAAGTAGGGCACTTGCTGGAACCCACAACACTAGCAAACATCAAAGAGCTGGTATGATAGGGAACAATCAGTCTGAGCTGATTGCAAACAGAAAGCAGCAAGAACAGCAATACGTATTCAGAGCCTCCAGTCTCAAGGGCTTGCACTAAAACAAATAACAGACAGGGCTACAAGGATGGCTTGGCAGTTAAGAGCAATGGTCGGTCACCCAGAGAACCCAGGTTTGACTCCCAGCACCCACGAGGCAGCTCCTGACCGTCTATAACTCCAGTCCCAAGAAACGTGAGGCCCTCTTCTGGCCTCCACAGGCACTGCACACACATGGCAGAGACACAAACAGGCAAAACCTACACACACATAAAGTAATCAATTAGTTAATTAAAAAAAGAGACCATGGAAAATGCTTAGAGATGCATGATTGTTTTAGATATTCTGATAAAGAGCTGAACAGTATTATGAGGGGAATCTAAAGTCCCTGAATAAAACAAGAGCCGAGCCAAACTAAGAGATCAGAACAAGATGAAGTAAGCCTAAAAACCACTTAAGGAAATAAACACATAAAAAGTAAGTTACAAATAAGCGCATCACAGAGAAGGCAAAGCTGGGAGTTCAGATAAATTAGATATTACAATATTTACAAAGGAAAAGGGAGAAGGAAAAGCATAGATCAGCAGTAATGGAAGGAAATAATGAGAGGCTCCACGGACAGCCTGAAACTTATTTTGTGATGTGACGGAACATCTGACTCTATCTTTTGTGACACGGTAACAGTGACAAGTATCTCTTTGTAAATGTATAATTAAATTGTGAAATTCCTACCAAAAAAAAAAACAAACACAAGAATAAACTTTAACATGAATCCCCAAATCATAAAAGTGAGTAAATATACAAGAGACACACATAAATGTAGTTACATTGACATAAAGACCCAAAGAAACAAAGTAAGAAATGAATTATTTCAGGATGAAGTGGTAGCAAATATCAGTTTCAAGAAGATATTCTGCATTTCCCTATAAATAGTGATCCTCCTCCTGAAAAAGAAAAATGCACCTGTTCAATCTGTCTATGTCTATTACATCCATGGCAACATAAAAAGACACTGCTGTGGTTTGGATATGAAGCACTGCTTCCAACATTCATGTGCTAGTAGATCTGATCATTCTGAAAGAGTAGATCTTAAAAGTCATTACCTAATCAATGGATGAGCCCACTGATACGGTTACATCTTTATGCCCTTACTGGGATGCTGAAAACTCTGCAGATGAGACCTAGTTGAAAGAAGTAGGTCATTGGGATAATGTCTTGGGGATGACATCTTTTTTCTGGCTTCTCTCTGCATCTCTTCCTGACTTCCATGAGGTAAACCATCGCCTCTTCTTCCACATGCTTATTACACCTTGAGATTTCACTCCCTTTAGGCTTAATGCAATAGACAGTGACCTTGGACTAGAACTCCTGAAACCATAAGCAAAATAAACCTTTCTTCTGTTAGGCCATTTTTATTAGGTCTTTGTCCCAACAACAAAAAGTCTTATTAATCCAAACACAGTTCTTTATTATATTAAAGAAAGAGAAAAATTATATTCAGCTAAGTAAAAAACAAAACACTTGCTTTCAAGTGCAAAGTCAGAGAAAAATATCAGCTTGGAAGAAAACAGTGAACTAAGCTTGACTTAGACAAAGAAAGAAGTACCTGTTCTACAGTGGAAGAAAAAAAAACTAGTCCAGAAAATGAGATGGGGGGCTGCTTGTCTTCCACAGCTGACGCTAAATTCTAAAGTGAAAGAGTGGGCATGGGAACCCCAGCAATGACGTACTCCTTAGAGTCACGTTAGATGACTAAAGCGAACTTCAGATCTGAGCATGAGGCTGCAAATTCACACGTGTTCTTTTCCTGTTGCTGCCCATTTTGCATCTCTTGTTCTGTTGCTGAAATAATCACATTTTTAAAAAGATGATCAGTATGACACTTTCATACTGGTTATCAAAGATAATTTCTGGCTAAGTTATAGTTTTATATTATTGACAGAGGGAAGAAAGATCAATATATGCACTGGTAAAATATAGGCCCATATGCACAGACACAGCTCAAAGCTAAGTGCTGAGCATTTAAACCTTGCAGATTTATTGTCAAAATTAAGAGTCCAAGAACTGGTACCACAGGTAAGAAAAAAAATCTTTAAATGTTAAACATGACTACATAATAAGCAATATTCATTTCATCTCAGAGCAGTTATGTATGCCTCAAAGTGTGTAGACCTTCAGAAGCCAAGCATGAGTAAAGGAGACTGAAGTTGAGAGAAAAAAAAAAAAAAAAAACATTCTCACTGCACACTGTCAACTGCTGTATTAAATGTTAACAGTATTTACCGCTATAGCTGAACACTAACGGATGGCCTGGGGATTAAAGGTATGTCTTTGTGAACATCTGAGATTACTTCATTTGGATAAAGTGCTCAAAAGAAAGGTCTTGAAATTCTGATTTGGGTCTTCTATCTGAAGAGGAAAAAAAACCTATAGAGGAAAAGAGAAAGAGAGAGAGAGATGCTGCTGGGTCACCAGAGTCCACACCGGGAATAATAAAGTGCCTTCAGGTCAATGTCCTTATTTCTCCCACAAAACTCCGCAGTTAGGATATTACTCAACAAAAATAACCTCCGATGAGTCTAAAAAATGGAGCTATAAAAAGATATCCCCTGCCCTACAGTAGCAGGAAAGGAGGGAGGTGGGGAGGAAGAGGAGAGGGAGGAGGAGGCGGCAGAACCTGGGATGCAGCACCAGTGACAGCACCCTGTCTGTCATTGTGACGTGTGTGTACTAAATCACAGTGTAGTCACAGAAAAACAGTACTCAGCACTCACAATATTACACATCACTTCATGATATGGAAAGTGGACACAAAGCAATGTACAAAGTTAGAAACTAAAACATTTCCTACATGGATATGAAATACACAACAAAATACTAATGATAATCATCTCTGTGCAGAATTCTTTTCTTTTTGCTCATCTGGATATATTTTCCATAACAAACGTCATTTCTGCTAGTAGAAAAACTAATATAGTGTGAAAATGAAGAATAAGGAGTCAGAGCCTTAAATGCAAATATCCATGAACTAACGAAACAGAAGGAAGACACTGTCAACATTATTTCATCTTTAAGAGGGGGCGAAGTTAACCATATTGTAGAAAATGGGAGAACCTCGAAGAACTGGACAATGCAAACAGCAAGTGCTGAGGGGCAGTGGGCGGAGAAAATTCAGGGATGGACTCTTGCTAGAGTCGGGCACCGAAATTTTAGATGGTGTTTAGGTTTGTGTGAGTTTAATCAAAATGGAGTGAGCTGAATGCTTCCCTCCTTTCCTGGATGAAAACGGAAAAAAGCTAACACAATAGAAAGCATGGATTGAACACACTTAGGCAAACGTTTCCCTCTGGAAGGTAATGGATACCATCACCTTTCCAATCCCAATCACCGTTGTACTAAATTCCTCCAGGACCATCAGAGAGCAAAGAACTCCCGCAGACACCTGCGGCCTATATGCAGAACCAAGCATCTGGCACACAAGTCGATTGATTCTTAGGCCATTTCCAGGCAAAACTCTAATTCCCATCCAAACTTCGGGCATTTTTAAATCCCTATTAATGTTCTTTCTCTAAAATCTCCTAAATTTTTTTTCTTTAAGAAAGTAGGACAAGATGAGAGTGTCCCCCTTTGGGAGGTAACCACTACAATGTCTGCCTCTTCAGCACCAACCTCCCCAAAGTGAATTCCTCCCAGTGTTCTAGGATACAGACTGAGCTCATCTGGTCAAATAAAAAAGCTAACCACAAAGAGTTTCAGCTAAAAATTATCTAAGAATCTATCAACATATAGGTCAAGTGACTGATACAGGATCTGACTGGGTACCTTCCTAATCTCAGTTGGACATAGAAGGGCATAGTTTCTTTTGCATTGTCTATCAAAGGAAATGCTGAAAACAATAATGTTATTATTAACTTCAATAGGTGACTAGTAGTTACCCTCTTAATGGCAAATACACACATTTCCCTGCAAAACCTTCGAGCTATACTATATTAAAATCCTTCCTAAGTGTTCCCTACATTCACGATATGATGGACTTCCCAGTGTACTAGAGTTTCATTCTTTAGCTTCCTAAACCTTCTGTCAGACAAACAGAAATGCACACAAATTACATTGCCAGCTCTGTCTATATCTAGCAGTGTAGAGACAAAAAGCATCTTATCCTGTGTGCCAAGCTCAAAGACAGAAGCAGCTTGCTGACAACTTGAGAAACCATTTTTTACAATCATGGCATGTCGCCTTAAGCCAACTGAACACTATAGCATGCTGGGCTGCCCACACTGCAAATTATGTGGAATGTTCTCCAAGTTTTGTGGTTACAAAAGTACTGATTTTGTGTATCATCCAGTTCAATCAAAGACACATCTAACCTTATACCGAAATTTCCCAAGCAACTTAAACTGTAACTGACCAAAATCCCATCAGCTTCAAAAGGCTATGAACTTTCCTAGTCAAACATTTCAAATGTGATTTTTTCTAAGCTAAGGAGACATAATGTAAATTTTGTGGAACTTTTAATGTATTGCAAGAGAACACTAAGAACTCCCACTAATTTTGGTTGTCAAAAGCAGAGGAAGGGGAGATTATGCTGAATGCCACTTGTAACAATGTAAAGAGCATTTATAGCAAAAGCAAATGCAAACACATTTCCCAAATACCTAGTAAATTAAAGCTAAAATAAAAACACTCTAATGGGTTGATTCCACCTCTAATGTTCATGCAGATGCTGAAATTCCAAATCATCAGTTGTGGAAAGTGACTGAGAAATATCCCAAAGGAGGAAGATCTTGTTACCCTTAATAGTGACTGCAGCACTGTATTGTGGGTACAATTTGCCCAACCATCAGTGGGCCACTCTCAAATCAAACAGCAATGACCATCAACATTTAAGGTGTTTTCACAAAGAGGAACACAGAACTTCCCTCCGGTTTGCCTCTTAGGTCAGCTTCCTAAGTTGTCAACTTGTGAAGAATCACCAGAGGTCATTTCTGATGTGCTGAGAAAAACTAAATACCATCTTGACAAACTCAGTTTTATCTAGAGATTCACCCACCTACTAATGGCAGATTTTTGAAGCTGAGAAATGCCTAATTCGACCACCCAGTGGTGGGATCACTTTCATAGATAAGTGTGTGTTTAAGATCATTGGTATATGGCACACTGGTCCAAGCTTTGTAAGAGTTCAAATATGTGCTAGAAAACAGTGTTCTTTGACTAAAATGTCCAAAGATTAAACCCTGAAAAAAATTCCTTTTAATTTCTAATCATTTAGATCTGCTGTTCTTAGTGAATACCTATCATTGTGTCTCTAGTTTCCCTGTGACCAGGTGACAGAGAGAGAGATGACAGATAGGTACATATGTGTGACATCATTATAATACCTACATAAATCCATGTGAAGACAGGTATGTACAGAGAAAGGGTCTCAAAAAGAATCCTCCTGAAACATATGTCCCAAGTCAAATATACCTATACAAATCTCAGAGGAGTCACACGAGTCAGTACATTTCTAGGAACTCAGTCACAACCATCTTTAGAACATCAATTCTTACCATTCTGCCTGGAGTCCAACCAACTTAAGGGACAATTGTGACCGGAGTTATCGAGTTTTCAGCATGTGACTTCTAAGCAAAATGTTCCCCAAGAATGTTGACTGAAAATTACCAGAAAATGCTTAGAATGTTGTTTTAAGTTTCAGTTCTGGTATATAAAACAGCAAAGTGACAAAATTATATTTCAAGAAAAAAATCAATGTTCCAATTTTTTTTTACAAGTATTAGTGGCTATTTCTGTTGTTTTAAAACTTCCCATGCTACAGATAAGGCACATCCTCCACTACTGTGACTATTTGAGAAGCGCTCATCTTTCCTCCACAAAGCTGTGTATGAAACACATGCCTATGGACTTCCTTTAAACACTTCAGGATACTCTCTTTAAGGGCTTTATTTTTATTGTTCAAAGTGAACTAGGGGATGCAATCAATTGTGTCACTACAACGTGGGCTACGGGTACCATGTAATACAGCACACAACTCTGTCAGCCCTTTGGATGCCCACCTGACATCACATCACCACGCTAACTGGAGAACACAGAACACGGGAGGGTAGAGATGCTAGAAAGGTGAGCATGTGGGGCTTCCTTCACTTCTGGGACACGTGGAGAACGACCGTGCGTGTAGTAAATGAACTTTCTATTAGGTTTTATCAAATGATTACTTACCTCCTCCATGGGTAAAACTGTCAGAAGTAAAGTCATATTATGCAATAAACTAGGTTTTGTTGACCATTCTTAGAAATATTACTTCTAAAATCCTTAAGAAGTTGGAGCATTCTTAATCAAAGACATGATGAAAAGCAATCTCGTCGATAAACAAAGAAAATCCTGTTTTAAAAAGATACCGCTAAACCTCACCCCTACCTCACCGGAGAAAAGTGCATCCTACCGCTGATGACCGTATTTCCGAAGTATTCTAGACTGTCCACACATTTCATCAAAGACTAAATGATCACTTTGAAAACTGGGCCAGCCCAGGGGAAGATTTCTCATACAGCTATGTTGCTGAGATTTTTTAAACACCCCAGCGAGCATGCTGAGTCTTAGCCCAGAATGGAGAGCCCAGGGCGGGAAAGTTCCCGAGGGTCCCAGTCCTCCGCTAGGCTGTGCTCCGCGGGTCCCCGGCTGGAGCGCCAGCGATCAAGGAGGCCCGTAGCAGCGCAGAGCGTCGGGCCACCCCGGAAAGCCGCGGCCCCGCCGGGAGCCTCCCCGGGGCGCTGGCTGCCGAGTCAGCCCGGTGCAGCCGCGGGGACCCGGGAGAGCCGCGCTCCGCGCCACCAGTCAGCCCGCCCGCCCGCCCGCCCGCCCGCCTGCCTGCTCGCCCGCCCCGGCTGCGCTCGCACCTCGCACAAAAGGCGCCGCGGCGGGAGCGCAGGGAGATGCCGGCCGCTGCCTCCTGGAACTTTGCGGACATCGCCCCGCAGATCCGCAGCTCCGAGCCCCTAGCGCAGGAGGAGGCCGAGGCGGCGGCGGAGAGTCGGGGCATCGCCCGGCAGTGCCTCCGCCTTGCCGGCTGCCGACGGCTCCCGCCCCCGGGTACCCAGCGCTTCTCTTAAAGGCGCCCGCTGCCGGTTAGGCCGAGAGGTAAGGGAGAGGAGTGGAGTGGGGAGGAGGCAAGGAAAGGGGGAGGGGGCAGCCCAGACGCGATCCTAGGAGGCCACAGCAGTCCAAACTCAGACTCCTCCCCCTCCAGGATCCCAAGTCACCTCACCCTACGCTCCTGAGCAAAGGCACTCTAAGGGAATGAGTGCTCAGAGCCTACACCGAAGACGCCTTGCTGCTGCTGACCCGCCCAGGGAACCTCACTTTTGCTTGGACGGCCCACACCCTGTTAAGTTCTTGACCAAACATTCCATCTCGGCACCACACTAACCATTGCGCTAAGAATCGCTACCCAGTGGGACTGTTTTCCTCGAAAGAGTGTGCAACCTTCTTGGTGCTTCCTCCTCATTTCCAACACTGTGATGAGCACTTTAAACTGAAGGCCAGCCTGGACCTTTATCTGGATCTCTGAAGGGGTCTTGACGTCTAGTGGCTAATATGCCTTGTGTTGACCTGTACTCTGTCCTTTCCAATAGCCACTTGCCAGGTGGCCTCAAACTGGATTGCCAGAAGCACCGGCTTTCATGATCATCAAACTGGACTCAGGAAGACCCTAAAGGAAAGACCCTCTTCAAACCTCAGTAATGCTGCTTCCAAGTGGTAGATACTGTTTTCCTAACCATCGTCAACATTTGCGGCATACAGTGGAGGACCCAGGACACTCAGAGCACGGGCAGTTGCCCTGACCCCACAGCCGACCAGCAAGAACCATTCATTGAAAGCTGCTCTTCTGTCTTTGGTTCCAACCCTTGCTTCTCAGTCCTGTGGGGCCACTCTGAGGTGGAAAGGAATAATGAGGCAGTTAGGGCTTATGATCCAGCTTGGGCTCCAAAGCATCAGTCCCAGTGAAGGACTCCGAGGATGTGAGTGACATTTTCTAATCCAAAGGAGCTTGCACCCTATAGCCCTGACCTCAAATCAACTCAGTTCTTCCCTTTGGGACACTGTAGAGTGCGGGGACTTCAGGCAAGAGGTGGAAGTATTTTTTGTTACCAGATGGAGAGGAACTAAGCCCCCGGTCTGGTAAAAAGCAGTAACACGCAGCAAGAGTAAAGAGAATACCGTCATAAAATAGTCAGGCTAGTCGGATGTAATAACCAGGACTTAACACACAGTGACTTAAGAAAACTTTTAGTGCAGACTGTGGCATTTATTGGCTCACATATTTATAAAGACCAATAAGTGAGCTAGCTAGGAAAAAAAAAAACTTTTCAAATTTCCTTTTTAAAGTTTTTTCCTCCAGATGTTTAAAGGGTGACTTAAGACTCAGTTTCTCTTCACATTTTGCCTGTTTTCGCTGTACTGACTCTATTTTCTCCAAGCTGGAGCAAGAACTGTGGCTCCAAATGTACCTCCTCCTCCCTCCTTCACAGCTGATGCCTTCAGCAAGTGAGCAAGCCAAGGAGCATTGGACCACTGGAAACCTGTGCGTATCTCTGAAGGAGCCTCTGGAACCACAAGATGGAATGGACCCTGCCAGGCTAGGGTCCTTTGCCTGTGTCTGGAAAAACCAAAGCAAACAAACAATGTCAAGGGAACTAACTGTAGTATACCAGTTTCCATATACACCCAAACCACAGGGACTGCGTAGAGGATGTTCTCTAAAATTAAAGTGTTGCTGGTCAAAGGGTAAGTATATCGACTAGATGAACACCATAGATGCCCACTCCAGCCCTCTTCCTCCAGCACCTACATAAACCGCCATAGGTACTGATTGCCCCCTGTGTTCTTTACCAATAATCTTAAGATTGGAAGAACAAGAATATTTATGGTCCTGGAGTTGCAAGTTGCTGAAGTAGGTAGCCATGTCCTCAGTAGCCACTGGAAACATCCCCAGGGATGGGGAACAAACTGTGAACAAACTTTATCTGAAGCATTTTATTTTGTTATTTTCCCTTAACCTACCTTTGCCAACATACATCCCAAGCTATGTTCATTGTTGGGTCTTGTATTTTTGTTTTGTTTTTTGTTTTTTGTTTTTCGAGACAGGGTTTCTCTGTGTAGCTTTGCGCCTTTCCAGGAACTCACTTTGTAGCCCAGGCTGGCCTTGAACTCACAGAGATCCGCCTGGCTCTGCCTCCCAAGTGCTGGGATTAAAGGTGTGCGCCACCACCGCCCGGCGGGTCTTGTATTTTTATGTCACTAATTTGACTACATAGCAGTCTATAGAAATTTTTTTGCGAGTGTGTAGTCCTTAACTTGAATAAAGTCCATGAATATTCACATTTTCAGTGTCCCAAGGACACAGGGCCCAACTTCATTTTTATACTTTAATAACTATTCTATTTGGGGGGGGGCTAGAATGGAGGAGTTGATGTTTTCCTACCCAAAAGGCCAGCTTGCAGGCTGGGGAGATTGCTCAGTGGGTTAAAGTGATTGCCACCCAAGCCTGACGACCTGAGTTTGATCCCCAGGACTGATGGTAGAACCACCTCCCCAAAAAATTGTTTTCTGACCACCAAACAGATGCCACAGCATGAATGAAGCCACACTCATGCGCATGCAGAATGCAATAAAATTAAAATGTCGGCTTCCACTTGTTTCTTCCTACACATGAAACTTCCTAATCTTCACCGAGCTAAACCATTTTGTATTTTTCTTTCCATTTGTAAATGTTATAGAATTCCTTACGTGTCACATCTATAAATCTAGGAGAGACTTTAGGGTAACCTAAAACTTCCCTTTCCTTTAAAAAATAAAGAAAATCTCAACAGCTGGCTTGTTCAGGGCCACACGGCTGTTCTAGGTATCAGTTGTATGCCTCCTTCTAAATGTACAGAAGCCCTAATGTAGAATGTAATCACAATCTTCATGAAATTAAATTTAGCTGAGGAGACATGACCCTCCAAGGCATAAACCAATTACCAGGCATCACAATGTATCGTATAATTTGGTGTAAAAGCAAATGATGAAGGGAGAATGTTCCATCAGCAAAGTACTGGGCATGCATGCATGAACTCAGACCATCAGCACCCACATAAAAGCCAGGCATGGCAGGATGAGCCTAGATGCAGTCAGAAGTTTTCTTGTGTCCTGCCTGACCCACGATCAGGACAAATCTCTCTCACCTGCCAGTTCCGCAGCCGCCGGGACCCAAGTGAACACACAGAGGCTTATATTATTTACGAACTGTATGGCCATTGCAGGCTTTTGTTAGCTAGCTCTTATATCTTAAATTAACCCATTTCTGTAAATTTATACTTTGCCACATGGCTCGTGGCTTAAATATACTTTTACATACTTCTCATGGCGGCGGCTGGTAGCGTATCCTCTGCTCTGTCTTTCTCCTTCTTTCTCTCTAGTTAGAATGTCCCACCTAACCTTATTCTGCCTCACCATTGGCCAAACAGCTTTATTTATCAGCCAATCAGAGCAACATATTTTCACAGCATACAGAAAGACATCCCACATCACCTAGAATTCCAGCCCTGGAGAGCAGAAACAGGAGGATCCCTGGAACTCACCAGTCAGCCACTCTAAATAAACCAGTGAGCTCCAGGTTCAGTAGGACAACCTATCTCTACAATAAGATAGAGAATGATTAAGAGTCCGGACATTGACCTCGGCCTCCACGTACACATCCACACATGTGCACACACTCAGACACATTCATACATGTATAATAAGCTCCATGTGTTAAGAATAGGTATCAGAATAAACACTATGGATGGGAGTCATCTTGGAAGTGTTTTGTTTGTTGGTTTTTTGTTTGTTTCTTTGTTTGTTATCAAGGAAGCAATTTGGTGGCCTTTAAAGACATACAAAGACAAAAGGAAAGTATGGTGATATTTTATTTGTGCTGAAATGTGATTTTATTTGTATGTTAATAAATAAAGTTGCCTGGGGGTCAGACCTAATAGCAAGCCATTTAGCAGAAGTCTGGCAGTGGTAGAACACACCCTTAATCTGGTCACATGGAAGGCAGAGTCTGTGTGTTCAAGGACATAGCCAGCTTGGAGACACACACCTTTAATCTCAATACCAACCATAGAGACCTGGAGGTCTGTATAAAGAGGCAGTGATGAGGAGGTCATATGGTTGCGTTTACAACCAATGAGAAGGCAGAACAGAAAGTCAATAAAAAGAGAGACACACAGGAAGTAGGTCTCTTTCTGAGGGGAAGGACAACAGCAACAGGGAGGGGTAAGAAGGCAGTCTTGGTCTTAGCTCTTGGCTGCTGCTCCATCTCTGGGCTTTTAACTGTGCATTTGGTTCTGTGTTTCTTATTTAATAACACCGTTCAGAATTAGATCTACAGGAAAGGCCTAAGTGAGAAAATAAAATGAGAAGGCCTTGGTAGGAAAAAAAAAAAAAAGATATTTGTTGGGGTAGAAAAGAGCCCAGGATTTTCAAGGCTTAGAAAAGTATCTCTAATGGTTCTGAAATCATTCACCGGATATAAACCACTGTCATTTTCTGTTTGTGTTTGGAGCAGGGCACAGACTGGGAATCTCACAGAGTACATCATGTGCTAAGCAAGTACTCTACCACAAGGGAGCACCCCTACACTCCACCATTATTGTGTTAACTAGACAAAATTAAAACCTGGGTACTATTTTAAAATATTTATTATTTTTTAAAAAATATTGTTTGTTAGTACTTTCTTTTTTTTTTATTTTTCCATCACAGGCAATTTATTTTGTTCTATTCATTCACAGTTAATACAGAAAATACTTGGAAACATTTCCATATAATATTTGACACAGAAATCATCAAATAGAAGTATACAATGTTGACAGGAGGCAGTACATTTATAATTTATAACCCCAAATGTATTTATAAATTAGAAATGGAAAGATCTACAAATGAAATTATGAAGGTTCACCAAAGTCATTTAATCTGTCAGTTTCTCATTCATTTTTATGTCTTAATAATATTCTATTGTATGAATAAGCCACATTTTATTTCTCTCCAGTATTTGATAGCTATTTGAGTTGTTTTAACTTTTTTACTATTAGCAACACACTGCTGTAAACCTTCATGTACATGTTTCATAGGTGCACATTTTCAGTAGTTTGAGGTTATATTCCTAAGGGTAGAATTGTTGAGTAACAGAGTAACAGTGTTTTGCATTTTGACCAACCACCAGACTGTTTTGCCAAAGTGGCACACCACTTTACAATCTCACCAAATCCTTGTTTTTAAGGCTCTGATTTTTGTACAAAAGCATTCAATCATTCTGTCAGACCAAACCAGGAAAAGTAAGCTATAGTTCAGAGCTGTTCTATTCCATTTACTATGCAAAGCCAATCTTGGCGTTTGCAACTCTCAGCCCTTTTGAGTATTCTTGCAGTGTTCACCTTTTCCTCCACCACTTTTTTTTTCTTCTTTTTTTCTGGTTTATTTCTATCTATTATAAATGTATAAAAAATCCTCCATCAACACTGCTGATAGCAGCAGAACCTTGAGAAATATACCTTTGGTTTGCCTCAGAAAAGGAACACATATTGTACTGTAAAGTTTATAAAATTGGCGCAAAACATTGTAATAATGTTACAATACCAGTTTTAAGAGTTCAGTGACTAATGGGGAGCCGATGGGATACATGCAGAACTGTGAAAGCGATCTCACTTAGCCAGCTGTACACATAGACTGTAAATCTACATTCAGATCATTTCTGAACTAAGACTATCATCTCAGTTTATCTGTTGAGGTCAACCAGGAAACCCTAGAATATACCTTGATTTTTGCAAAAAACAAAATAGGGGGAGGGGTTTCTTCAGCATTTCAGTCCACGAGTAACAGTATCCTGTTTGTTAGTACTTTCTATCATGTATGTTTGGAGTTATGTAAATTCTGTCTTATTTTCAGTCATGTTCAAAATAAGTTCAAAAGCCTTGTTTCTGAAGACAAATAGATATGAAACTACTTTTGTGACAAGATATTAAGCAAAGAGTGTCTTTCATGGAATCAGATTTTCACTGGGTAAGGTAGCACATACCTATGGTCCTAGCGATTAGAAGGCTGATACAGAAGGATCGTGAGTTCTACAACAGTTGGAGCAACATACCAAGCCCTGTCTCAAAGGGAAAAAAAAAAAGAAAATCTCCATATGGAGCTGACATTTACAGCACAGCCAGGTATACATGGTAAGACCTATAAATAAATGGTTGTTCCAAGTTGCTAGCTAAATTGAAAATTTTCAATACTGGCTCTGCAATAGAATTACCCAAAAGCTTATTAAAATTAGCACCTGGGGCCCACCCTCAGTGATGCTGGACAGAGGTAAAACAGAAGCTCCCTGGAGATTCAGATTCACTATCATGGCTGAGACCCCTCAGGATGTCTACACAGCAGAGCTCATCTGGAACTGAGGAGTGTGATGATGTGTGTGCTCTTTCTTCTGCATGCACAGGGATCTTGACTGATCTTGCTCTAGTTCACCAGTGCTACAGTGCGTGGCAGGCAGGTGGTGGACTTCTGATTTCTGCTCTTCATTGTCCCTGAAACACCCTCAACTGTGGTGCGAACTGTATGTGCTTTATCTGAGTCAGGAGCACACCCAGTCATAATCTTGTCTGTGCCTTTCCACATGTACAATTTATGGAAAGCACATAGGAGTCTCAGGGAGAGTTAATAGCAATGAAAACACCACCAAAAAAGTCCTCAGGAAGAAGAGAAAGCCTGGAAGCAAATGGTCTTAGAAATCCATGCCCTGAATAATTAATAAATCACTCATTAATTTTAGCTATTTAGATTCTGACTATAAACATGATGTATGTATATACATACATATAGCCCCTTCTAAATATAGTACTGATGTGCTTTTTTTCTATTTTATATTCATTAATTCCTCTGAAGTGTGCATAACTGTTAGTTACTTTTCTGTTGCTGTGATAAAACACCATGACTGGAAACAACTTAAGAAGCAACATTTATTTTGGATGCAGATTCAAAGGGAGAGGCCATGCTGCAGCATGAAGCTCAGAGTTCACAACTCAAAGGCAGAGTAGAAGCAGAGAGGGCAAATTGAAAATGGGCTGATGTAGGCAGATTTTGTTTTTTTCCAAATCCTGGCCACCGGTCCCAAATAACTAACACAGAGGCTTAATATTACTTATCAATGCTTAACCCAGTACCAGGCCGAGCTCCAGAGGTCCAGTCGAAGAGAGGGAATAGGGATTCAATGAGCAAAGGGCATCAAGACCATGGTGTGGAAACCTACAGAGACAACTTAACCAAGCTAGTGGGAACTCATGAACTTTGGACCTATAGCCGTGGGGCCTGCATGGGACTGGACTAGGTCCTCTGCATGGCCAAGATAATTGTGTAGCTTGGTCTGTTTGAGGGGCCTTTGAGAGTGGGAATAGGATCTATCCCTGGTGCATGAACTGGTTTTTTGTTTTTTGGGTTTTTGTTTTTGTTTTTTTTTTTTTTTTGGTTTGTTTGTTTTTTTTTTTTTTTTTTTTTTTTTTGGAACCTATGGTGTGATACCTTGCACAGCCTTGATGCAGGGGGAGTGGCTTAGATCTGCCTCAGCTGAATGTGCTGGGCTTTGCTGACTCCCCATGGGAGGCCATGCCTTTTCAGAGGAAGGGATGGGGTGTGAGCTCAGGCGGTAAGGCTGGGTGGGGAGCAGGAGGAGGGATGAGGGGGGAATCTGTAGTTGGTATGTGGAATGAATTTTTTTAAATCTTAATAAAAAACAAACAAACAAAAAATAAATGCTTGGCCAATAGCTCAGGCTTGTTACTAGCAAACTCTATACTTAAATTAACCCATATTTCTTGCCTATGCTTCACAACATGGTTCGTGGCTTGTTACCTCATTTTCTATATGTCCTGCTTCCTCAGCAGCTGGCTGGTGTCTCTCCTGACTCTGCCCTCCCTCCTCCCAGAGTCCTCTGTGTCTGGCTGTCCCGCCTAAACTTCCTGCCTCAATACCAGCCTGTTAGCTTTTTATTAACCAATGAGAGCAATACATATTTACAGTATACAGAAGGATTATTCCATTGGCTGAGGCTGCAAACCCTCAAATTCCATCCCTACTGATGTACTTCCTCCAGAAAGGCTGCACCTTCTAAACGTTTCATAACCTCCCACACAGCACTACCGGCTGGAGACAATTACTCAAACACATGAGCCTATGAGGGACTGTGGACCTGCCCCCGTCAGCTAGGCTAAGTCTCCACAGAGTGAAGGAAATGGCAAAGATCTGAGTGAGATAACCTTTGGGGACTCAAGGCTTCTGTGCTCAAGAGTAGTACAAACAAAGCACTTTGAATTTTTATTATTAAAGAAAGCAAATATAAGATGATGTTTACAGTTAGCTTAAGTGAATAAAAGAACAGTGAGGGAAGACACCTGGTATTATATCTTATCATCTTGGCTATGTGAAAAAGAACTAGAAATATTCCTCCTAGATCTTTGTCTTTCCCACTGAGATAATGTGGACATGCCAGGAAATTCCCTTCCTGCCCTTGCTTTCAAGTGCATTCATTGACCATAGTTTATGCAATTCTTTCTAGAAATCCTCTTTGTGAGAAGAACATTCTGCACTTAGTCCCATCCATAGTTCACAGAAAGGTCACAGCTTTCTGACTCAGGTTCCCACAGGGACATTTCTCAGTTAATCTACCACAATAACTAACCCACTTTGCCCTACAAAGACAATTCTTTTGCACTGGAGCAGGAGAAATTCCATCAAATTCAACTTATCTAAGAGGCCATACTCTAGAACCACTGGTATTTTTTTATAGTAAATCCAGACGGAGTTGATCTCTGGTTCAAGAAAAATAATAATAACAACATAACTTTGAATATTTCTAAAAAGATATAGTAACTAAAACAAGGGAGAAGATTTAAAATTGTAAGTCCAATTGATGAACCAGCCTACCTCCATCTTGGGCTTGAAAGCCATCTTATAGTAAAGACAAACCAGGTTCATTCCTGTTTATGATTAACTTGTTTCTCAAGGATTGGGCCATGTCCCACCTGTAACTTTAACCACAAATCAATCTGTACTGCCTGTTGCACGAAGTGGCAACTATGCTTTTGTTTCAAAAAGTTGTGACCACCTTGCAACCATGACCATCTTGTAACCCTACCTTTGTTTTCAAGGATTATTATGGCTACCTTGTTATGACCACCTTGTTATGTTTCACTTTAGTAACCCCACCTATTTGTCTACCAAATCCCCCATTTAGAAACCCCTACCCCTGAGCTATAAAAGTCCTTATCTTCCCCACAATGAATTCTGATGTTTTGAACCCCCACCTTAGGAGGAGGCAGTCTGTGTAGACAAAGAAAAGCTTGCTTTAATTAATTAATTGCTTGCTTTAATCAATTTGGCCATGACGATTTGGGTCGGTGGTTTTTCTCTTTGAATCTTTGGGATTAACACAAAAAGAAGTCTTTATGTATTTTATAACTGACAAAAATCAAAAGACCATGCTTGCCTAAGCAACTGAATCTGTATATCATAAAGCATAAAGGAGGAAGAGTCAGGTTAAAACAGTCTATGAAAGGCAGTCAATCAAATTCAGGATGAAACTAAGAAAAATAGTGTTCCCACCAAATCAATGACATAACTAAAAGAGATCAAGCTATAAAAGAATTAAAGGATACTTAAGAAGCATAATAATTAAGCCAGCGGTGGTCGCGCAAGCCTTTAATCCCAGCACTTGGGAGGCAGAGCCAGGCGGATCTCTGTGAGTTCGAGGCCAGCCTGGACTACCAAGTGAGTCCCAAGAAAGGCGCAAAGCTACACAGAGAAACCCTGTCTCGAAAAACCAAAAAAAAAAAAAAAAAGCATAATAATTAAATGCAACATGTGAAATGTTGTGTCCCATTAGGAACAACCCGAGAGACTAGGAGTTAGATCCCTTGGTAGGCGGACATAGTGAGAGAGGACATCGTTTTGTACCCAGACGGCTGGCTTCTTGTTCACCCTCTGGACCTGAGACAAGAGCCTGGCAGCTGAAAAACAAAAAGCCCTGTAGATTTCTTCTACTGCCAGGAGGCCCCTTGCTGATGGAGCAGCTCAACAAGTTTGAGCTTGGATCAGGACATGTTCATAGTTGTGGGCCAATCATATCTTTCTTCTAACTGATTAGCCCTAAATTAGGGGAGGAAGACTCTTATAAGATAAAAAATAAAAATAAAAATAAAATAAAATAAAATTCATGGATAGGAGATGAGGTTTTCAGCGCAGGGTCTTATGCTCTGTGTGTCTGTGGCATGCCTGTGTTTCCTCACTCCCAGTAAAAGCTTTTCATCATCTGATCCTGTTTGCTGCTGTCTGTGGCATTTCAAACTTCTCCGCTGCTACCTGTTATGCTTCAGGGCTTTTTCTGCCTTCTCATTCTTTAACTGGCAGAGAAAACAAACCCAATCAAAACCCCTAGAGAGTAACATTGCGGGTGGGGTGGGTTAAGAAAAATGGTTGCCTCAACAAATCAATGACAAATGGAAAAGACCAGACTGTAAAAACTTAAAAGACTTTTAAGAATCATAACAATTCAGTGCAGCATGTAAACCTTGTATTCTGTTTTGAACAAACTGTTGGTGAAAAGTTTCTGCATCCTGATAAGCCTCTCTACCAATGCAGCAATCCAAATCAGACCAAACCACGTGTCTGTTTTCTGGGGTGCAATTTAAATACCCTGTGGTAGTGGTCTTGAGCATCTCTAGGGGAGGAGCCATGTTTGGCAGGACTTTCTGAGGGTCAGGGTTTGGGCAGACAGGTGGGGCTTCCACCAGAACTTTCCAGACTCTTTGGATATAAGGGTGTCAAGGTGCCAGGGGCTGAGGTGGAGCTTCCATCAGAACAGTTAGGTCCAAAGTGGTTTGTTGTTGTTGTTTAGTTGGTTTTTAAAAAACTGTTAAGTCCAAAGTGGGCAGTGTTCAAGACAATGTTTGAAGCAAAAGGGGTCTGGCCTGGTAAACAGGATTATTATTGGGTAAACAGAAGCCTAAATTCAGCATTTCTCAGAAATCTTGTAAGGCAAGTTTTCTGTTTATTACAAACCCCCAAAAGTCAACTACCTCCATCAAGGGCATCTAGTTCCCCATCAGTCTGAACTGTATCAGCTCAAAGCACCACTCCCGCACCCCTCCTGACTGTCATGGAGAAACTGTCATTGCTGTTCTGTAGTTTTGCTTCCTATGCTCCCAGAGAGACAGCCTTGGAAATCTGAGCCCCTGTAACCTTTCTTCCCATTCATGGAGTGGTCCAGTTCAGTGGTTTCACTGTTCCCTCGCTTAAACCATCTGTGAAAAGAACCCTTGAAACAATCAGAAAACTTAGATCATGGACAATGTACTGGCTGCTGTAAGTGAATTATTGTATTAGATCCAGTAATTGCAAGTCAGTTACATACTAAGCAAAATGCGATCATAAGAGAATGCTGCAGATCTTATAATCTGTAAATAGTGGAAAGAAAAATAGATTAGAAAAAGATTTTGAAGTATTGAAGCTGTGAGGCGAGATGAACAAATGGAAGGTTCTCCTCATGTACTCTTTATGTAACACAATTTTAAAAAAATCTCCATTTTAGGTGTTGATTATATGGCTCAGTAATAAGAATATTTGCTGCTTCTGCAGAGGACCAAAGTTTGGATCCCAGCACATTCAGTTTTTCCAGAACTATTTGTCAAAGGTAATCTCTGTTATGCCCAGATCACAGGGACCCCTAAAAGATCACTACAGAGACCAAATCCATATGTAAAAGCAAAGAGCCTTAATTTTCAAGCTCAGAGCTGGGACTCTTTGTCTGAAGCAGCAGTGAGAGCAGAGAGCCCGGAGTCCAGAGCCCAGAGCCCAGGCAGGGTGGTGTTTTTATCATAGCAGAGGTTGGGGTGAGGAGATTTCCAGGGATCAGGACCCTGACTGGCTGCCATTCGTCTATGGATATAGGGAATATTTGGAATGTCAGATATTTACCCCTAGATGCAGCCCCATCAGGTGGGGTCAGCTTATGGCTTTTCCCGGGTCCAGGTGTTGCCTGACAGAGGCTGTGTCTGGGCCTCTAAGCCTGTCATGGCAGCTGTATGGTAAGCTGTTTTGGATGGCACTCCCGGCCCCCAATCTACACAGGAGGACATGGGGTGGTTCACAACCACCTTGCCTCCAGCTCAAGGGAGTCCAATACCCTCTTCTGGTCTCTTCAAGCACTTGCACACACGTACAGATATACACATGCACATAAATAAATGATAAAATAATTATTTAAAAATACCTGTTTCATGCTGAGATAACCTTTTGTCAGGCCCTTTCTCTTTGTTAATAGAACACTGATAAACACATATAAGCCTAAGACTGGTTGTATAGCAAGTATCTCCATATGAAATTTTGAGGCTGTCTTAGTCAGTGCTCTGCTGCTGTGACACCAAGACCATAGCAACTCTTATAAAGAAAAGCATTTCACTGGGGTAGTCCATTATCATCATGGCTGGCAGCATGGTGGCACAAATGGCCCCCATGGTGCTGGAGAAGTAGCTGAGAGCTACATCCTGATCCACAGTCAGGCAAACGGAGACAGAAAATCTTGGCCTTGGGCTTTTGAAACCTCAAAGTCCACCCCAAGTGACACACCTGAAGTGTATCAATAAGACCTCCTAATCCTTTTAATCATATCAAAAAGTTCTGCTCCCTGGTGACCAAGCGTTCAAATATATGAGCCTATGGGGCCATTCTTACTCAAACCACTACATTCCACTCCTTGGCCCCATAAATTTATAGTCATATCATAATGCAAAATGCATTCAGTCCAACTTCAAAAGTCTATCACAATCTCAACATATTTTTTTAAAAGTCCAAACAAAGTCTCTTTTGAGACTCAAGGCAGTCTCTTAACTATAACCATCCTATAAAATCAAAATCAAAAACAGGTCACATGCTTCCAACATATAATGGCACAGAATATACATTACCATTCCAAAAGGGAGGAAAGGGAGCACCATAGTAAGGAAAGACTGGACCAAAGAAAGGCCAAAGCTAAGTAGGGAAAAGTCCAAATCCACATCTCCATGCCTGACATCAAAGTGCTCTTCTAACATCCAACTCCTTTTGGATTTGTCGACTATGACACATTTCTCTCTCTTGGGCTGGTTCCACTCCCTGCCAGCAGCTCTCCTTGACAGGTATCCCATGGCTATGGCATCTCCAGCAATTTGGAATCTCTGAAGTAGACAAGGCCTCACTTTAACAATTTCACACAATGGCCTCTTTGGTCTTCTATGTAGGGACACCCCTGACAAATGCCTGGCCTGATTGGCTTTCCTTAACCACAGAGGAAGATTCCACAACACCTTTCCATTTTAGAATAACCGTTCTTGATGCTAAAGCCAGAACCACATGGCCGAAGCTACCAACTTCTTCCTTTTGCTGACACTGGAGCTTGGGCCCTTTCTTGACTTGTGTTTTCATAAACTTTTCATTGTTGATGGTTTCCTTTGAATCTTAGGCTTTCCCTTAATTCCCTTTCCCTAAGTTGAAAATTTAGCTGGGTGGAGTCTTGCCCTGAGGGCACCACTTACTTTATTCCATTTAGCAGCAGGCTTTCTTTAAACTTTTTATCTTCTTGAGCATTGGGCTTGGCTCCAACTTTATATTTCTTAGTGTTCCTTTTCTCCTCAAACTGTACATTTTGTATTTCTTTTCGCCCTGCTAACTCCTTTTCATTTTAGATCTACATAAGACTGATGACTAATAACTGCACAACCAAGTCGATATTAGGCTGTCTTAAAATTTCACTCTGCCAGTGAAATTAGTCTAAAAAATCTTCAATTGAGCCTCAGGCAGATTTTTAGGGCAAGGGCAAAAAACAGCCTAATTATCTCAAGCTATTCGGTCTCTAGGTCAATCGATAATGTTCTTCCCCTCTGAAACCTCTTGAGCTGGGCCCCCACAGTTCACATTGTCCTCTGCACAGTTATCCATGTTTCCACTAGTTTGGCCCATTAAGCCCTGCTTGAAGTGTTAAACCATTTTTCTAACCCAAAGTCCTAAAATCTTCCATATTCCTCCAACAGGCAGCATGGTCAGGTCTATCACAGCCATAACCTACTTCCTAGTATCAGCTGCTATCTTGGCCAGTGTTGTGTTGCTGTGAAGAGACACCATGTTTATGGAAACTCTTATTGAAACAAGCATTTAATTGGGGGATTGCTTACAGTTTCAGAGGGTAGTCCATTATCATCATGGCTAGGAGCATGGTAGCAGGCATGGCAGGCATGGTGCTAGAGACGTAGCTGACAGCTGCATCCTGATCTGTAGACAGGCAAGTAGAGAGGGAAACAGACTGGTTTGGGCTTTTGAAACCTCTAAACTCACCTTCAGTGGCACACCTCTTCCAACAAGGCCACATCCACTCCAACAAGGCCACACCTTCCTAATATTTCTAACCCTCAAACAGTTCTACTTCCCGGTGGCCAAGCATGTAAACATATGAGCTTATGGGAGCCATTCTTATTAAAACCTCCATAGAGACTCAGAAGTCTTTCATATGTATATTCAAAACAGTATACTGTTGCTTAGATAAATTTGCTGAGTGTCAAAAATGCCTTTTAACTATCGGTGTTTATTCCTATAGGCAAATGCTACACCCAACATGAATCAGCAAAGCCTCTCTTTCCATTGACCAATGGTGAATACAGAGACTCACAGCTGTGCAAGGGTCTCAAAGTAAGTACTTAGCCCTAAACAGGGCATTTATACCACCCCCTCTAGGGCTCAGAAACCATCATGGAATGTGGAGCAAAAGGAATGTAAGGAGCACACTGTCATCAGTCAAAAGCAAGAACAGTTTCTTTGCACAGTGGCTAACTTTGCCACAATGAAAGCAAACTCCATAAGGTGGAGTGGGTTATTTTTGGCCTTTCAATGGCTTATGGATAATTGTCATTGTTTAGGATGATGGGTTACAAGTTGTTAATTAATTATGGTCATGAAAAAAGCTAAACAAAGGAGATTAGATTCAGAGTTCTTGTTTGAAAAAAAAGGAGAAGAAAAAGAAAAAAAAGGATATTGATAAGAGGTAGATTATTGAATCTGAAAAAAGATATAGCAATGATAGGATGAAAGGGTAGATTATTGAATTTATTCTGAAAAGAAAAAAGAATATGGAGATGATAAGATAAAAAGGTAGATTATTGAATCTACTTTTAAAAAGCAACTATTAGTTTTAAATATTTTACATTGGATTTAATTTTTAAATATTGCATACAAATTATGTATATTAATATAAATTTGAAATTGATTTTGTTAGAAAATACTGTATATATTTCTAATCTTGTTCAAGGTATTGTACCTATAAAGTTCATTTAACAATGTAATGCAAATTTCTAGTCCTTGAAAGTTATTATTACCAACTAATTAGAATATAAAGAAATGCAAGTTAGTAGTTAGTCACCTATTAAAATCAAACTTGTAGTCAGGTTAGGTATGTTTTCAAGGTCAAACAGAGATATATTTTAGACAGACGGGTCATCTTCAGAGATCTATGGAATATGGCATTTAAGATATTTTAATAACAGATTTCTCATTTCTTATGACAATGAGATATATCTGCTCCTGGCAGCATCAATATACTTCAGAGAAGATGATGGACATTGAAGAAACCCCATATGGAGTTTACTTTCTTTGTGGCAAAAGTTAGCCACTGGGCAAGAAAATGCCCTTGCTTCAACTGCTGACACTATGCTGTCCAAATGGGACAAGCAGGGCACAAAAGAAAAGACTGCTGAACTTTGCCAAGACAAAGTAGGACAGCCCTTCAGAAAATCCTACATCATAGATAAGTCTGTCAAATATGCTAGACCTGTAAGCCAAAGATGGATGCCCCAATATTGCAGAGAAATCTTGGGTGACTATCCAGGAAGCCAGCTGTTTCTGTCACTTATCACATTTTTTTTGGAAGTTTCTTATTTGTACTGCACTTTCTGCTTACTTAGGTAATATTATTTCCTTCTTGGGTCTCTGATGGAGTTGAGGACTAGACAGTTATAGTTATGGTTTTCCTTGTTAACAAATTCAGAAAAAAACCTCACTAAAGAGGTGTAAAGTGTATACGTTTGAAAGACATCAAAAGATAGTATTTGGTTAGTAATACAAGTTAGGATAGAAAGTGACTTAGGTACAACATTTTGGACTCACCAAAATAGGATGGATAATAGAGTATTTTCTCTGAATTCATCAAATGGTTATGGACTGGACATAGTTAATGTAATTCTTGACTATATATATTGTATATACTTATTGTACTTATATATAGTTTTTCTTATATTAGTTATAACCTTCTTTTATTACTTTAGACAAACAAAAGGAACTGTGGTGATATGTTGTGTACCCTAGTAAACTTTGGCTGAAAATCAGAGAACAAAACAAACCACTAGATTAAACATAGAGGCCAGACAGTAATGGCACACATCTTTAATTCTAGCATTTGGGAGGCAGAGATCTGTCTGAATCTCTGTGGGTTCAAAGCCACCCTGGACTACATGATTGACTCAGTCTTGGAGAGAAAACAGAGTCAGGCAGTGGTGGTACACACCTTTAATCCCAGTACTGGGAAGCACACATGCCTTTAATACTAGGAAGTCATGACTATGTAGAGAAAAATATATAAGGCATGAAGAGACAGGAACTAAAGGCTTTTCAGTGGAAGTGTCCCTTTCAGCTAGAGACTTTTTTGGCTGAGACCTTTCAGGTGAAGGCTTAAAGGATTTCAGTAAGAGGATTCGTGGAATTGGTGAGATGAGACATGGCAGTGGCTTGTTCCTTTGTCTCTCTGATCTTTCAGCATTTACCCCAATATCTGGCCCTGGATTTTTATTATAAGACCATTTAGGAATTTGTTAAACACTCATCATCTTCTCTGAAGTAAATTGGTGCTACCAGGAGCAGACATGTCTCACTGTTATGAAAAACTCTAAATTAAGAAAATATTTTAAAGGCCATATTCTGTAGGTCTTTGAAAGATTTGAAGACCATCCACCTATCTAAAATATATTTCTATATGATCTGGAAAGCATATCTAACATATCTACATATTTGATTATTATAAATGACTAACCACTAACCTATGTTTCCTGATTATCCTATATAGTTTATAATTACAGCTTTCAGAAAATTAGAACTTTACATTTCCAAATGAACTGCGTAGGCACAATACCTCAAACAAAAATAGAAACATACATACAATATGTTATAACAAAAATAACTTTAAATTTTTATCAGTATACAAAAATCCTTTAAACAAGAATAGAAACATATATACAGTATAACAAAAATAACTTTAAATTTGTATCAATATTCTATATTCCCCTAAATAATAACAAACAAAGCCGGGCGGTGGTGGCCCATGCCTTTAATCCCAGCACTCGGGAGGCAGAACCAGGCAGATCTCTGTGAGTTCAAGGCCAGCCTGGGCTACCAAGTGAGTTCCAGGAAAGATGCAAAGCTACACAGAGAAACCCTGTCTCAAAAAACCAAATAATAATAATAATAATAATAATAATAATAATAATAACAACAACAACAAACATCCATAACATAACAAATAACAAAGACAACCCACAACCCCCAACTCTTTGGAAGGTGGATATAGTTTTCTCCATACTGATTCCTGCTGTCTGTGGACAAAGCATCTTTAGGGTCCCAGAGAGAATTTGGAGATAATGATCAAGTCCTGGGAAGACCAGAAGTAACCTTTATTGATATCACCTGTCAAGTTTCAGGAGGTCTTGCCTGATCAAACCTGATCCATATTAACCCTGAAGGAATCCACAGCCTCTCATCTCCCGTGGGAACAAAACTCCAAAGCATTTTTGATTTCCGTTGGACAAATACATTTTTTTTACTTTTTTGTTAAGGCATTCCTAAAGTATATAGGCTGATTTATTTCAACAGACCCTCTTTCAATTCCAGGTCTCTTTGCAGCTGTCCTTTCCTTTTCAACAATCAAAAAATTCAAAATCAACACAATAACATACAGGATCCACACTACCTGTGTATTTCCCATCTCACATGGCTTTTTTCTTTTACTCTGTCTTTAAATATTTTATTTTATAAACTATTCTTTTTTTTCTATGACTATACCCTTTTCCTTTTCTTAAGCCTACACACATTTTTAAACACACTGTAACTTATTTAGAGGCTTTTCCATCTGGATCTCTTTTACTGTGTATCTCTAATATTTTTTGACCACATGAGCAAACTTTTAAACTGCTAACCTACACCTGCATTCTCCACACACAGCACTCAGCTGGCTCTGCCTGCTTCTTGGGTTTGGGAAAGCCAAGCCTAAAGCTCACAGCCCTGGTCAGAGATTCGTGACTGAAAACTGCATTCAACCTTCCTAGCTGTGGAAGCCAGCACCTGTGCTGCCACAGGTGGTTTTTACTTAGCTTGCTGTTTTTATTTAGCGCTGCAGCTGAAGATCAGCACCTCTTAAAGGAGCTGTATCTTTTTTTTTCCCCAGCTTTCTCAGGCCCGATGGAAATACGGGCCCCAAGTTGGAATGCCAAATTGTTGTTGTTGTTGTTTTCTCTTTTGGGGTCTTACTTCACGGCTGGGTATGTAGCTGGGTAGCTGGCGCCTGGAGTCCTCCTCCTTCCCAGGCTACTTCTCTTTTTTTCTGGCTCCTCAATCTCTCCTCTCAGATTTTGCCTTCTATATATTCTCTCTGCCTACCAGTCCCGCCTACCCTTTCTCCTGCCTTGCTATTGGCCAGTTCTTTATTAGACCATGAGGTGTTTTACACAGGCACAGTAGCACAGCTTCACAGAGTTAAACAAATGCAACATAAACAAAAGTAACACATCTTAAAATACTATTCTACTAGACTGCAAGACAGGATGGAGGGCAGGGAAGTGCCATTTTTGGAGCATGGTGCAACCAATGCAATCATGACCTCACAGCTGCTGACCACCTTCAGTGGGCCTGCACAAGACTGGGTCGGTCCAGCTACAGCTGGAGGGGCAGACATTGTCTTCAGTTATGTACCCACTGATGAGGCACTGGCTTCCATTGGGTAACTCCAAGCCTATGTTCACACAGACTTAGTAAGTCACAATATAAAACAAAAAGACATCAATGATATCAACTATATTGCTCAATAAAATGTTCCACAGGCTTTCCCACAGGCCAAGCTAATGGGTACATTTCCTCGGTTGAAGTTCCTTCTTCCAAAATGATGCTAGTTTATGTCAAGTTCACATAAGACTAGCCAGTACAATTGACCTTTTGTCTTCCTGACACACCAATGCATCACTATTAAACCATAACCTTTTCTTTCTTGTTGTCTCTAAATTGTCATATTAATATTAATATCACAAATATAAAACATATTCCAAACCTTAAAATTCCCAGTCTTTAAAAACTCAGTCTCTTTAAAACATCTAAAGTCTCTCTACTGTGGGCTTCTGTAAAATCAAAAAAGTTAAATATATATTTTAATTCAAGAAGAATCAGGACTCAGTCACAATCTAGACAAGCAAGACCAAACTCCAACACTGTAAATAACTCAGTGTCCAATGTCTGAGATTCACTCATGCCAGACTCTAATCCCACTTCCCCCCAATATGGTATGGTGAGACTATTGCACACTAGCCTGATCTGGGGTGGAGGCAGGGAACGGGGGCCAAGAAGGGAGGGGGATCCTGAGCAGTGGTGAGTTTGATGGGAAAGAACACCCAGGAGACTGTGTCAGAGGACACCTCATTTATTAGGAGGGAGCAGGGGACAGTTATACTCCAGGAAAAATGGCCTGTTGGATCCACGTGGTGGTATGTCATAGGTTGAGGCAACAACATGGAGGGCGCTTCATTTGCACACTCGGAAGCAGCAGGGACCAGGGGAAGGAACCTTATAAGATCATATAGAAAAGAAAGGAAATCCAGCCTGCAATGTTTCATTGGTCAGATAAACAGCAACCAGTCACCATAGCCTTGGAGATACCTGAGCTCATCAGTTGCTCCATGCACCAGGCACATGTGCACCCTGGGAAAGTCAGTCTGTTGGGGTCTGTTGGTACCCGAGCAAGGCAAAGGAGCAGCAAAATTCCTGTCGTTCTCAGGATGAGAAAATCCGGGGTTTTCGGCATGCTTCGATCCCTTCTGAGCTTCAGGATCCTCCACAAACTCAGTCTTCTGGGCGCCAGAGAGCCTTGGAACAGCTCTGTTTCTCCAGCTTTGCCATCTGACGTACACAGCTGGACTCACAGGCTCAGGCCAGGTCGGCTCTACCGCTGCTTCTGTCCTTGGTGGTCCTCTCATGGCATTGGCATCTCCAAAATGCTTGGCTCTCCATAGCAATCGGGCCACACCTTCATTAGGAGTCTCCTCTGGGCTTTCTTTGGGAACTTCAGCCCTGCCACACAGTGCCAAGCCTCAACTATTCTTCTGATTCCTTCCTACCTTTAAAACTAGCACCACCTGGGAGACTCTTACATATTACCAAGTTCTACTGTCAGCATGCGATGTACTCTTGGCGCACTCTGGACCACAGCTTCTGTGTGCTGACCCTGAGGAAGTACTCCCAGAAGATTTCACATCAGTGGTGCTGGTCTCTTCTTAATCACTGCTGATTTCTCAGTCCTGGTTGGCCAGCACTGATTGTCTCCCACTGTTCTACATGGAAATGAAAGAAAAAGTTGTAATAGTCAATGGTAATGGATTATATGGGAAGGCATAAAGAAAAAGAGCAGTGGTGGATGTAATGAACTAAAATCTCTATCAAGTACATAAGTAAGTTATGAAAATCAAAAAATTAAGAAATTAGCACATCAGTATTTTATTTTGTAATAAATATCAAAAGAAAGAAGGTGAATCCATTCAACCAGATGGCCTGACTGGGTTTGTGGCGTGGGGCACGTGGAGGACCAACCCAGACTGAGACTTGACCCTTTACTTCCTAGACTCACAGCTTTTGGTTTGTTTCTTTCAAAAAACTTTGCTTATAATTATAAATATGTAATTATAAGAAATGCTTGTGATCAAAGCTTAGAAACAAGATCTTGGGCGGTTAGGAATTACTAGAGAACAAGAAGATTCCAGAGTAGACGCCTCTGATGCTAATCTGATCTTGGCTCTGCCTTCAGTGAGCTGAGCGAGCTTGAGTAATTAAGCTACTGGGTCAGATTGCCTCATTTGGGGTTTGAACAGATCATCAGAAAGGGCATTCGCTTTTAAGGGTTTTCTGTCATTATCCTCATGTAGTATTTATGCTTTGATCATAATTATCCTCTTTCCATGAGCAAGCACTCCCTTGGGCCCATTAGCCCTTGGCCACTATATCTGTAACACCTACCTGCCCGTAGGATTGGACATTTGCCTTTCCTTCAAGATCTCCCCCAAAGCAGGGGGAAGTGCTCCATTGTCCCTGCTCTGTCTCCACAAAGAGTTTGCTCCTGAGAGTTAGGTCAGAAGGAAGGAGGGCTGGTGAGGCAGAACTTGGCTGCACCCCTATTGCACCCTTGGCTCAAGGTAAGAAGGTTGGTTTGGCAGAATAAGGCCTACCTACACCAGACCCCTTCTGCTTCCCGCTGAAGCTGTGCACTTTGAACTTCAAAGCTTAAAAAAACAGCACACGCTACATGAAGATGTCCTTTTTGGATTCCAAGTTCTGGAGGATCTCCTTGCTCTGAAATCATTTCCCTGACAGAGAGCAAGGGTACCAGCTTCAGGAGGTGGTCCTGACAGTGTGCATGAGTGACTACAACCAGACACTAGGTGGCTCCTGTGAACAAAAGGAGACCACAGAACAAGTTACGCTATTAGACATCAATCAACACCTACAAGTACTTCAAGCTCTCCTTTTGACTCACCATGTAGAACTACATTTGTCTAAAATCTCCTGAAAATGGGGTATTGGGGCTGTAGATATAGCTCAGGGGGAAAAGCATGTGGCTGGGATGTGCAAGGCACTGGGTAAAGCAGATGTCAGATCAGTTTCTCAAGGAATATCAAGGAGCTTGAGTTTTTTAATTGGAGCGTCTTTCTATCTGTATTCCTGTTTGGTAGTCAGCCATTACACGTGTCCTAGACAATTTATGGGTTATGTATCTCCTTATTAGGTATCCCTAAGGGACCCAGGTACAAATAAAATAAGGTATTCTCACCCAGAATCACTCCTGGTAAATTTAACTCAACACTCCTAGATGTTCTGTTGTTTGGTTATTGTTTTCATATTTCTAATCCTATTAGAAGTTATGATTAAGTGTGCCTGTCTGGCTTATATTTTTCTCTTTTTATAACCATGTCACTTAAAGCACTTTTTCTGATATATTTCTCCCAGTGAAATTTAATTATATGGGCTCAAGGTTATGGCTTAGAAAAGGCTCATGAGTGACTAACTTCAACCAAACTATTACAGGACTCATAAATCTCTACTGTCTGTGCTAAATAAAACCTTGGGTTGTGAGGGAAAATTCACTGTGAGATTTTTATTGTTATCCATGCAATTTGTAACCGATTTCTGTCAGGCACTCCATGCTTGTCACTGTAAGGTAATAGGAATCTATCATCTTTGAAAATTAAATTACCGTGAGTTTCATTGAACACAACAAACACTCATTGAGCACTTTTTTCGTATAAAGTTTTGTATAAAGCACTGTACTGAGAATTGTGAGAGAAAAATCAGGGAAGGAAAACAAGATGGCTGCTTTCCACAGAAGACCTCGGCTCTCTGTGGTGCTGCAGTGAAGACCAAAGGCAGAGGCTGTGTGGAGGGAGGTGCCTTGTTCCACTTCACAGACTTGATAGCCCTTTAAGAAAGGGACGCATGACTTGGCCCTTAAAGAATTAACAAGATTGTTACACACGAGGACACAGAAGTAGAACAAGCTAAACTTCAACAGCCTGGGACCGTCTTTTAGGCCTGTATTCTAAGCTATTGGCAAGGCTGAGGCAAACCTGGGAAAGATACAACTCCATTTCCACAAAATAGTACACACACACACACACACACACACACACACACACACACACACAAGAGCTGCATTCTTAGTATGAAATACATAGGATAAATTATTGCTATCTTTATTATTATTGTTGCTATGTAAAGTTATACAGTGTGTTAAAGAAACACTAAAACTTTTATAAAGCAAAAGGTATTTGTAGGAGAGGAAATGTGTGTCCAAGCTATTATTCAAAGAAATGTAAATAAAGACAATGGCAATTTTTAAAGATTTATTTTATTATTTTAATTATGTGTATGTGCATGTCTATGTGTATGGTTATGTGCGTGTGAGTTCAGGTGTCCTTGGAGGTCAGAAGAAGGTATCAGGTCCCCTGGAGCTAGAATTACAGGCAGTTGTGAACTCTCTAACATGGATTCTGGGAACTCACCTTAGGTTATCCACTGAAAAAGCACACACCCATAACTGCTGAGCCATCTCCCAGACTCAAGACAACGGCTATATTCAAACTTTTCAAAGTACAAAGCTTATTAGAAGATACCACTTAGGAAGTTCTCAGAATAAGAAAATGGACATTTGCCCATAAACTGAACAAATTCTCTGGAGTTCAATTGGAATATAAATGAAGAATCACAAAACAGAGTTCAGCTTTTGAGCTAAGCAATGCCATATTTAGATATATGTTATAACAAAAGAAAAAATATAGTTAAGATTAAGTGCAGTGACTGTCACCATAAAAACAATGCCCAAAAGGACAAATTAAAGGTTAGGGATGTAGCTCAGTCATTTGCCTAACACAGTCAACACCCTACAGCTGATATGCGATACTACAAAATAAAAACCAGAATCCTTAAATAAATTATAATGTATCCCTTTGATCACGTATGCAGTTGTTTTAAATTGTATTTCTGATGAACTTTTGAAGACAGTGGAAAGGCTAATGATTCACTATTACATGAGTAGGATAATGAACTGTATCTACGGTATACTCCAGCATCCTAGCTTTTTCTGTTACTATGATAAAAAGTTGATGAAAATCAACTAGGAGAGAAGAGAGTTTATTTGGCCCATATGTCCTGATCGTGGTCCCTCACTGAGGAAAGCCAAGGCATAAACTCAAGCAGGGCAAGAACCTGGAAGCAGGAACCAAAGCAGAGACCATGGAAGAGTTCTGCTTACTGGCTTGCTCCCCATTGCTTGCTCAGCCTGCTTACGCAACTCAGGACGTCTAGCCTAGAGATGGCACAGCCCACAGTGTGATGGGCCCTCTCACACCAACTATTAATCAAGAAAATACCCTTCAGACTTGCCTTCAGGCCGATCTGATGGAGGCATTTTCTCAATTGAGTTTCCATCTTCCCAGCTGATCCTAGCTTGTGTCAAGATGAGAACAATCTAACCAGAACCTTCTACTGTGTAATGTGAACACACACACACACACACACACACACACACACACACACACACACACACACACACACACAACTTTGGTGTGTTTTGTTCAGTTCAGTTGAGCATGTCTTACTCTTACCACTAGGGAAAAACACTTCTTTCAAACCAGCTTGGTAAATATCTGTCCTTCCTTCTTCTATATCATCTAACAAATCACAGGGACAGAACTGTGTGTCTACAGCAGTACTCTGTGCACGGGGATTTGCTTTTACTTTGCAAAGCTTTTAGCATTTTATATCTCATGCCCAAATAAAGTCCAGATCTGGCCTCTGCTGCTTCTACTTTTACACAAAAATTTCCTTCTGAAGTCATCATCCCTGGACTACCAGCACAGATTTAAGGCTTTACCCATCCACAACCTAGGAAATTTATCTGGGAATTAACCCAGAGAAATTATTCCACATCTATGGATCTGTTATGAGAAAATAATCACCATATATCTGAAGTTTCAATGCCGTGACTATCGCATAACTTTACCAAGAGCCTCATTTAGGGGTTGGAAAGATGGCTCAGCTGTTAAGAGCACTTGCTTCTCTTTTGGAGAACCCATATTTGGTTCCCCGTACTTGCATGGCAGTTCATAAATGTCTGTAACTCCAGTATCCTCTTCTAGACTCTGTGTGCACCATGAATTTACCTGTAAACGCATGGTGCACAGACATACATGTAGGCAAAGCACTCATACACATATAAAATAAAAATACACTCATACACATTAAAAATAAAATAAATATTTTTAAAAGAGCCCCAACTAAAGACATTTCTCTATAAATTGCAGACTTCTGGCTACAAAAAATAAGTGAGTTGTTTATATAAATCTGAGTTTTCTACATTCAAACTACATAGAAGGAAAGATACTCAAAATGTGTGGCCAAATATACTGATATTCAATGTTATCAAAATAAATCCTCACCATATGTACCAACATCTAACCTCTTTGAAATAAAATTTTAAAGTGACAAATTGGAAGCATTTTCATCTATTTCAACAAGCATGATGGCCTATATGACCTGGATGATCTCTATCGCTTGGTGTTGCCGCTAGGTTCCACTAGGAAAACCAAGAGCACCTGCTGAGCCACCCGGAAGAAAGCAAGCAGAGCCTTCCTTTCAAGAGAACACACCCGAGTTGCATTACCTCTGGTGGGTTTGGGGAAGAGAAGATGCTGCCACGGTGTTTAGACCAAAGTCAATACTGGATAAAACTGCAACAAATAAGAAACTCAGCCCATAGTATCATGCACAAAAGAAAACTCACTTCATTCTCATTAATTCAGCCAGGTTCTTTCTTAGGCTCTGTCTCTGTTAGGAAACTCTTTTTGGTCATGGTTAGACCTCTTTTTCCATTCCAGACCTGCATCAGAAACCAAAAAGTACAGTTGGTATGTGCAGAAGTAGTCCCCCAGTTTCATTTCTGACATGGACGCTACAGCTATTTTCATTTTTCAAACCCTTGACATAAATTCTCTTCCTTACTGTTTGAGTGGGATGCAGGAATTTTCCAGAAGATGACTTCAATTTCATGCTCATCTTAAAGTCCTTCCCAAAATTAAAATTGGATGCTCTGGGCTTCTTCTCTTTCCTCCCAAAGATCTCACTCATGCTGGGGACATCCCAAGCTACCTGAGTATTTCCACACCAGGAGGCTTCTCACCACAAACTCTGGACTGCCTGTCATTGTTTCACACTGGCTCTTGGGGCCCATTGTACCCTGAGAAACTAAACCTTAAAACTAGGCTTCCTCAGCTATTGGTTCATAGTTAATGTGTTTCCATTCGTTTGGCTATTTGTCCCAGTGATTTTTCCAATGCCCACAACTGGATCAGGCCCTCTGGATAAGTGAGACAGTTGGTTACCTTGATCAGTTTGGGAGGCATCCAGGCACTGAGACCGGGACCTGTCCTCAGTGTATGAGCTGGCTGTTTGCAACCTGGGGCTTATACAGGGACACTTGGCTCAGCCTGGGAGGAGGGGACTGGACCTGCCTGGACTGAAACTACCAGGTTGAACTCAATCCCCAGGGGAGTCTTTGCCCTGGAGGAGAGGAAATGGGAGGTGGGCTGGGGGAAAGGGGAGGTGGGAGGGGGGAGAACAAGGGAATCCGTGGCTGATATGTAAAATTAAATTAAATTATAAAATTAAACAAACAAACAAAAAAAACCTAGGCTTCCCTCTCCTTCAGATCGGGATAGCTGGCCTGTGAAATTCTTGGATTCCTGTAGAAATTGTTTACATTTTTATTCCTAGTAGAGCAAAGAAAACATAAAACAAAGCATAAAGTGTCTGGTTGAACAGATCTGAGTGCTTATAATCTGCCTCACTGGTTGAAGGACCTTCAGTCTCATATTTGTACATCCCTCACAGGCACATAGAATCTTCATCCTCAGTCTTTTCTCTCTCTCTCAAACCATCCAGGCACCTGGGGTATTCATTCTTTTTCATGCTTATTCTCTAACAGCTGATAAACTTTGGAAAGAAGATTTTATATTTTTACCCATAAACATCCACCACTCCTTCTTTTCTATTTAGTTTTTATGTTGTGTATATGCTATGTGCATGTGTGTTCTTATGTGTGCACGCAGGTACACATTGACCACAGTGCCCCTGCAGAGATCAGAGAGGACATCCACCTTGTGGTTATTCCCTGTTACAAATGCAGCCTAGCTCTCCAACAAGATCCCAGGAATTCATTCATCTCCACCTCTGTTTTCCTTGTAGGAATGCCAGGATTACAGGCATGAGCTACTGTGCCCAGGTTTGACCTGAGTTCTGAGGATTCTAACTCAGTTCTCACACTTTCTTGGCAAGTGCCTAGAGCCCCCTCCCCAGACCCTCATTATTTCTTTTAAAGTTATCCTCAAATCTTGATTCTCCTCTTCTTCCATTCTACTTCTGGTTTCTTTTCCTTTCTTTCTTCATTTGTGTCTACGATCTATGTATACGTATACATTCTGTGTGTGTTTGTGCATGTCTGCCTGTGATGTGTGAGTGCATGTATGTGTGCATGCACAAGAGCACATGACACATGAAGCAAGAGATCATTGTCAGGTGTCTTCCTTTATCACTCTCTGCCTGATTTCTTGAGAGTTGCTCAGTGACCCAGAGGCTCACAGACTCAGCTAGGCTGGTTGACCAGAAAGGCTTAGAGACAGATCCACCTCTCCCCATATTCCCAGCTCGGATTTGTATGTGGGTGCTAGGTGTCTGAACTTGAGTCTTCATCCTTGCATGTCAAGCACTTCACCAGTGGAGCCATCCCTCAGCCCCTCCTTTTCTTTTTTCTTTTCTTTTTTTGGTTTGTTTTTTTTTCAAGACAGGGTTTCTCTGTGTAGTTTTGGTGCCTGTCCTGGATCTCACTCTCTAGCCTAGGCTGGCCTTGAACTCACAGAGATCTGCCTGGCTCTACCTCCCAAGTGCTAGAAAAGGTGTCACTCCCCTCCCCCCCCCCACCCCCCCACCCCCACCCCCGCCGCCGCCGCTGCCGCCACCACCACCACCACCACCACCACCACCACCACCTGGCTCCTTTTCTTTGTTAAATTTTGAACTTTTAGGTAACAAAAAATATGCTTATGCTGTACCACATATCTTCATGTATGTATTATTTCTAGTTCATCTTACAGCATTAGGAATAAGAGATTTAGTAGACACATTATCTCCTTGTGCCTAGTTAGAAAACCCCTTGATACTATACTCCTGGGCTCAAGTCCCAGCACCTAAGGTAAGAGTGGACACAGTAGTCTGAGGTGGTATTGTGTTCCCTGAAATACTGTGCACCCTAATAAACTTATCTGGGGTCAGAGACAGGACAGCCACAATATTAAACATAGAGGATAGGCAGTGGTAGCACACACCTTTAATCCTAGCATTCCAGAGGCAGAAATTCATGTGTTCAAAGATACAGCCAAGCATGGTGACTCACACCTTTAATCCTAAAAAGCAAGCCTTTAATCCCAGGGAGTGAGGCAGAAAGCAGAAAGATATATAAGGCGTGAGGACCAGAAACTAGAGGCATTTGGCTGGTTAGGTTAAGCTTTTAGGTTTTGAGCAGCACAGTTCAGCTGAGATTCATTTGGATGAGGACTGAGAAGTTTCCAGTCTGAGAAAACAGGACCAGCTGAGGAACTGGCAAGGTGAGGTGGCTGTGGCCTGTTCTGTCTCTCTGATCTTCCAGTGCTCACCCCAATAACTGGCCTCAGGTTTGATTTTATGAATAAGAACTGTTAAGATTCATGCTACAGTGGTCCCATTTTCTCTACTCTGAAAGAATGGCATCTTCCTGCAGACACTTTGAGCACGCCCTTCCCATTTGAGCATGGGGGAAAGCTGAGAAATGCTACCACTAAGTCCCAGCTGTCTGATTCCTTGGGGCGTTCCACACACAGCTATGAAACACAAGCCAATCTCAGCATTTGAGAGTTTCCAATAAACCCCTTCCGGCAAAGAACAGGGCGCGAATTTCATGCTTAAGACTTTGTGGCTCTTCGTCTTACTTATAATACTAGCTAAGACCGTTTTAGTTTCGAGAAACAGAAAACAATTCAAGCGCAGAGCTGAAGCCAAGAAGCAGCAAACACCAGGAGGTTCTCCCTCCTTAGTCTGCCTGCTGGCTTCCTGCCTCTCGAAACTGCGATTTTCACTCTTCCATTCATGGGACAGCTTTCAGAGACGTGAGCTTTTCCTGTATGTACTGGTGGCTTTACTCACAGGAAGTGACTGTACATAAAGATTCTCGCTTAAGCACCGCTTTATCGAGAAGCAGCTGTGTTATTAAACCAAGAAGAGCCTCAATTTAGAATCTCAAATAATTTGTTCAATTTTGGCAACCATAGTTTGAAAATAAACACTGAACAAAGAAAACAAGCAAGTCCCTGAATGCAGCAGCGAGAGATCTGGATTCACTCTGTTCCCAGCGTTGAATTCAAAGCAAACAATACAGGATTCGCTCTGGTCGGATTTCACCATGGGTTGGAGATCACTGCTCATTTCTCCATCGGGAAAGGATATAAAGTGAAGTGATCCTGACTAGCAAGAGGTGTAGCTTTCATGGGAACCTCCAACAGCTTCAAGGACTTCAGGTGCTGAATCAGAAGAAGGCCAATTCTCCCTCAGGAGCAAGCCTGCTCCCTCCAGTTGCTGCCAAGGAAAGAGGAAGGAGATGCCCAGAGCCTGTGACAGCATCCATTTGGGCACTTGGAAGAATCTTAGGAAGATTTTTTTTTCTCCTCAAAGTCAACTGCTATGTTCTCAGGCTTTCCTTTGTTACCCTACACATTCACCACAGAATCCGAAATCTGCTTAAGAGTCTGGAATTTAGCTTTACCCCTGAATGTACTAACAAGCTCTCATCAGCCTGCTAAAGCAAAGGTGTTGATGGAGCATGATAATGAAGCTGCACATTCTCTCACCATCATTAATTAGAGGAAAATGCAAGGTAGGACAATTCATGTTGAACAAAGAAGACACACAGAGAGAATGTAGGCTGAGCCAGCTTGTGATGAGATCTAAGACTCGGAACCTGATATTCAAATGCAGCCTAAAAGGGCCTCAACTCAAACTCCTGAAGTTTGTTTTAATGCCATGTTTCCACCAAAGGACAGTATCTAAGCAGTACCACTGTGTCTTTGCAAGATTACAAAATAGGGACTTTTGCGGGTTTTCACTAATACCTAACTCTTTAATTCAAATGCCTTTTCAAGCTTTCTAATTTAATATAGATAGTACACTTGTACTGAGTCCTACTGCCTACTCATGTGGCTAAAGTTGCCATAGCCAAGACTGAAGGACTTCTCAGTACTTTTCAGCATACAAATAGCTCTCTCATTACCCCATTGTGGGTGAGACACTACTTGTCCAGTAGTAATCTTGTAGGTCCTCAAATAGGATCATGTGACTCATCCTCCCAAATCCTCCACTTTGGCCACAACATTCATCTGAATCGTTATTGCAATAATCTATTCCTCTCAAGAGTGGAAATACAGTGCTTAATTCACCTGAGGTGCAAACGAGGTTCAGATGCCTGGCATTGTGGAAGCACTTGATGAAGAGAGCCAAGGGACTTTGACATGCATGGGGAAATATTGGTACAGAAACAATTTTAAAATCTTTTTTCTGTTGAAAATATTTTTTCATACAATCCTGATCACAAGTTTCCCCTCTGCCAACCCCAGGCCTTCTCTCTCTCTTTAGAAAACAAATAGGCCAACAAACAAAACCACAAACATACTAGAATAAAAAAATAAATAAAAAGAACAAGAAACAGATGCACACACATACACACAGAGAAAACAGTGAGACAAAAAAAAAAAAAAAAAAAAAAAAAAAAAACACCCAAAACAACAGGAGACCAAAAGCCTACAAAAAATAACATTGAGTTCATTTTGTGTTGGCCATCTTACTGCTGGGTATGAGATCTATCTTTAAGTCTCATATACTCAATAAGACTATGGAAATCTACTACTGTAGAAGTTTCTTAAACTATACATATACAAAAGAAACCTAGTTGGAGTCAACAAATAACAAGAAAGACAATGCCCCAACTAGACATTTTTTGCCACCAAGTAAAACTTCCAGTGCTAGGAATTAGTTACATCTAGTTGAGTCATTGGCCAAAGGGACTACATGGAAACCCCCAAACAATTAAGTCTATAGCCAAGGCAATTGTTTTCCACAAACTGATGTTGAGACCTATTACTGAAGACAACATTTAAACATCTCATAGTTAGCTGATGCCTAACTAGAGTCTACCAACTAGTGTTTATAGTATTGAAAGGTACTCTGCATTCTACCAGAGGAGAAAGGTAACCACTAATCCAGTTACAAACCCTTCGTTCTACAGTGGTGACCTACCTGCATGGTAAGGTAGTGCAAAGTTGCATAAAACTTGTGGGAGTAATAAACCACTATCTGATCCAATTTCAGGCCCACTCCATGAGATAGAACCCATGCCTGACACTGCTTGAATGTCCAAGAACCTGAAACTAGTTTAGTAATAGCCCTATGGGAAAAATCAAATGCTATTGTTCTGCTCAAGGACTAGCAATGAAATGGCTCCTAACAAGATTCTGTTCTACCCATAGATCAGTGTCTTGCCCAGCCAACATCTGGGCTTCCTCCTGCAGTGGATGGGAACTAACATAGAAACCCACAACTGGACAATGTGCAGAAAGTGAGAGACTTTGGAGCACTCAGTCCTAAGTGGAATGTCTTCATCAAATCCCTCCTGTGAGGGGTCAGTGAACTTCAAGAAAGGGGAGACAGAAGGATTTTAAGAGCCAGAGAGGATGGATAACAAAAAGGAAACAGTGTCTTCCAGACACAAGAGTGATGAAATATGAACTCACAAAGAATGTGGCATCATGCACAGGGCCTGCACAGGTTCAAGCCAGACAAGGTTCCAGTGTGAGAAGAAGTCTACACGAGCTGCCATCCCTAACCAAGAAGCTATCTCCAGTTTTTATCTGCCAGCAAAGGGAAATTTACTTTTCTCCCACTTTAAATCTTGATTTCCAAATCAATGCTAGTCTTTCACCAGTTACTCCAGCATCAGCTGGCTTGAGTTAATAGTTAAAAAACATTCAGGGCCATCTCAAAGACAGCATTCACTTTGCTGCTTATAAAGTTAGTAGATTTCAGAGAAACAAGAATCCTGGCTTCACGCTTTTCCACGCTCACAACTTGTGATCATGACAGATCGCTGGGCATGCTTGTCACCAAGCCACCTTGAGTAGCTGGCCACTCCCATTGTTCTTCTCTTAGCTAAGACAGATCTGCTGTGCTGGCAGAGAAAAAAAATTAACTGATCAAATATCAAATGCTTTCAAATTACAAAATTGCCAACAGTATATTTTAGAAAGAGGAAAAAAAAACCCTTTCCATTTCTAAAATGAGATGCCCAGCTACTTGCAGCTATTAAAAAAAATCTAACAGATTCCAAACTTGGAAGTTTTATTTCTTTTACTTTATGGGATTAATTAAATACCAATTTAATGATCTGTGTGCCTGATAAAATCATCAGAAAGAAAAAAAGTTTCAGGAAACAAGTTTGAAGAGATCTCAGCTTGAAAACATGAGCCTGTAACAGATTATGATATTTACAGAGATTTTTACCTTGGTCATGAAAGGCAAAGTATAATCCTTAATGTACTAATCAAAACAGAACATTGATTTTCTATACTATGGTTTAATTCTCAAAGATATCCTTTATGTAGAGATAATTCAAATATAATAAACAGAAACATTGATACATTGGGATATAAATCAAAAGGGCATTTTTCTGCTTTTATTTTTGTTTTACCTGGTTTGGATACAAAGTTTTAGAAAAACATTGTTTTCTCTTTATTAATGTTTAAGGCATTTTATTACAGAGAACTGAATTCAAATGTAATCACTAACATTTTAATGATGGTCCTGAAAGTCTTTCTAAGTGAAACTAGAACTGAGAACCTGAAAGATGCTGAAGAGTTCAGAAGGTACCATCTCCAGTTCAGCTCATCCCTTCAGTCACTCTTTAGGCTGTCAAATGAAGAGGGAAGAAATTTCCAGAGCAGGAGAAAACAGTCTCTGAGACCCTGGGCAGAGTCTTAGAAAGCCTTGGTCTAACCTTCTTTTTCCAATTTATTTATTCAATAAAATTTTTTTTCAAAAAAGAGGACTGTTAAAAGTAGATGTGAATGGCCAGGAAGACTGCTCAGTGGGAAAAGTGCCTGCTGATTGCATGGATTAAATGCATTGGTGATTAGCCCTGAGTCATTATAATATATGGGTATAGCATTAAGGAAAGAAATAAAAGTACTTCCCTTCTGAGTCATTTAACCAAGAGCAAGTCTAGATTTGAATTCTCTACTTTATGCTCCCTGTGTCTTCCATCTCCCCATGTTCGACATCAGACTCCCCACGTTGTGAGTCTGGATCTCTGCCTGCCTGAAGGCTGTCTTGTGAATCTGTCTGTGTGTGCCCGCTGTATGGCAGTGTCTATTCATGTCTGACTGCCTGTGTATGACTGTTGGGCTACTGTTCCCTCAATGGGCTTTGCTCTCTCTTGTACTGAACAGAACAGAAAGCATAACACAGGGAAGGAGTGAGAAACTTTACAGACATCTTTGACAGAGTTTAACAGGGGATTAAGTTCCTGACTCCAACTGATCCTAGCTGACCAGACAACAAGCATCATTGTTTATCAACCAATAGCCATAAATGTTCTGTTCAGCATTTATGATAGATTTTAGGAAGTTGCTCTTAACCTCTGTATTTGCTACTTTCATGCACTTTTTCTTGGCCAAGGGCATGGAAGAGCACATAACTTAAGATTGTAGCTAAGCATTAGCTTAGGTTGTAGCAGTTGCTTATTCGGGAAATGCAAGGTAAGTAAGGATGATCGGTACACTGTTCCCTTAAAGGTAGGTTAAACAAACAGGCTGAGTGCATAGTCAGATTGAAATTTTAAGTGGCCTCAAGGTATATTATTAACTTTGGCTGTGAAGTTCAACAAAAGCTCCAGTCTCTTAGAATGTAAGAGATAGTTTCATAATAATGAATCACCATGGATGACCTAATCTGATCCCCAGAACCTTCATTTAAAAAAAATTCAGCTGTACCAAGACACACATCTATGATACCAACACTCCTACAGAAAGATGATAAGCAGAGACAGGAGAATCAGCAGGAAGCCTGGGAACCAGCTAGCCCGGAGTACACTGCATGGCAGAGACAAGAGAGGCCCTGAATCAGTAAGGTGGGAGGTGAGAACCAACCCCACGAAACTGTCCTCTGACCTCTACATGCACACCATGGCATGCATGTGCCCCCCCATCATATTAAAAATTTGACAACTAGAAGTATACATTGTTTCATAAAAAGAAATAACTATAAAATAAATAGCTTTTGTTCCTGCCCATTACTAGCAAACCATCTATTTTAAATGCTTCCTCATCATTGGTCAAAGCAATCTTGTCCATAAATAAGCACTGAGAATACATACAGTTCACCAACACATAAGAAACACCAACATTGAGAAGTATGGGATACAATCAAGACAAGCAGCAGAAAGAGGTAGCTCTGCATCTACCTCCTGGATTCAAAGGAACCTCCAGGTCTAGACTTCCTTCCCAAACACATATAGGTGGGTTTTGCCATAGTGTCAAGCAATCTCCCCTCTAGATAGACCATTAGCCTGCCATGATTGAACAGGAAGATTATCAAAATTAGCTAGGCCTGTACTAGCAGGCCTGTCATCTCAGTTACTCAGGAGGCTGAGGCAGGAGGATCACAAATTCCAGGATTGTTTCAGCCATGGAACTAGTGCAAGATCAAACTGAACAATTTAGTAGGAAGAGAGAGAGAGAGAGAGAGAGAGAGAGAGAGAGAGAGAGAGAGAGAGTTGGGGATGTGGCTCAGAGGTAGAGTGCTTGCCTAATATGTGCAAGGCCCTTGGGTTCAATCCCCTATAAGAGAGAAAGAAATATTAGTGCTGTGGAACAATCTTTGTATACTGTAAATATGTATTGCTCTCATTGGTTAATAAAAAGCTGATTGGCCAATGGTGAGGCAGGATTTTAGGGGCAGAGAGAAGACTGGGAAGAAGAAGGGAGGAGTCTAGAGAGTCTTGAAAGAGATGCAGATGAAGCAGGAGATGAACATGCCAAGCTGAAAGAAGGTACCATCATATGGCAGAGGGTAGATATGAAATATGGGTTAATTTAAGTTGTAAGTGCTACTTAGTAACAAGCATAAGCTATTGACTGAGCATTTATAATTAATAATCGTCTCTGTGTGGTTATTTGGGAGCAGGTGGCAGGACAGAGCTGACCTGTGGTCCTGATGAAAAGCTCTGCCTACATACTAGTGAAATAGTTATCAAGTACATTAAAATGAATGTCATCAGCATGCTATTGTCCGGGCCACCATAATCTGTGTCACATTATAAAGACAATGACCAACACTTCCTGGACCTTTGGTTTGACCTTCCCAGTGAGGCGGAAATCCAGTTCCCAGTCAATAACCACAGACACAGCTGTCAGAAGACCACTGACAGGTATTCACCAGCATAAGACTGATGTGAACCTCAGATATGGGCTGTGTGTGGAGTGAGACAGGCATGTGCCCTGTTCTGAACCCTGTGCCCAGGCATCGGCTTCCCCGGGTGTCCCATGAGAGTACGAGGACCCCAGAGTCAGGCAGTTCCAATGAGTAAAAGCCAGAAGGAGAATCACGTGTGTGCAACAGCCAAAATACAGGTGGTCTTTGGGTCACCCATGATAGGAACCCAGGAGCCAAACTGGCATTTTTTGGGAAAAAATATTTATTTTTACTTTATGTGTATGGGTGTTTTGGCTGCATGTATATATGACCCCCATATATGTACAGTGCCCCAGGGGCCAGAAGAGAGCAATTGGAACCCCTGAAACTGGAGTTACAGACACTTGTGAGCCACCATGTTGGTGATGGAAATCAAACTCAAGTCCTCTGGACGAGCAGCCAGTGCTCTTAACCACTGTGCTGTCTCCCCCTCCCTTGTTTATTTCTAATAAAAATAATGTTAAATATACAGAAAAGCAAAAGTGCACAAAACAAAAAGCCTCCCACCTTGTCTAGCATATACATGTATCTGCCCCTAAAATTTTCAGTATTTTTTCATGGTTTATATTACTCTGGATATGATTCAATCATGTGCAAATATATAGTCATGTTCTTTACATATATATTTGTACTGTTCTTTTACCTAATATTTTCCAGACAAAATATAGTTTGGATAATTTTCCATGACAGCACATATGGATCTTTTTTCAAATGTATTCTACTTTATGACTATACAATGATTTCACTAGTCTCTAATTTATGAATGTTTGTTTCCAGTTTCTTCACATTTGAACATTTTTTTTTCTGTTATATGTGTGTGGTTGCTCAAATAGCATGCACATTTTGAACCCATACATCTTGTCAAGCTGATTGCTTTACCCACATACACGTTGACAAGTTGATAGCCCCACCCACAGTATACGCAATGTGAAAGAATTCAATCCTCAGCATTAGCAATACAGCAGTATCGTCAGACTGGCTAGCAGCTGAAAGCATATGTATCACACATATGTTAGGAAATGTATGTGACTATTTAAAATGACAGTGTAAAAGAATAACCATATATGAGTATAGTAATGACATATTAGGGAAAAATCAAGGTGCAAAGTGTAACATAGGCACAATGTTCTTTTCAAATATGTATTTTTTTAAAGACATTCATTTTATTAATGTGTATGGGTGCTTTGCATACATGTATGTCTGTGCAACCAACTTCAGACAGTGCCTATGGAAGCCAGAGAAGGGCGTTTGGCCCCTGGAACTGGAGTTACAGACATTTGTGAGCTGCTGTGCAGGTGCTGGGAATCAAAACCAGCTCCTCCGGAAAAGCAGTCAGCACGCTTGACCTCTGAGCCATCTCTCCAGCCCCCCAAACTCTTCTAATAAAACCTCTCTGAGTTTTAGCTTCTTCACTAATAAAATGAAGATGGTAACACTCATCCTGATGTATCAACAAAAAATTACTATTTATGAAAGATAAATAAACTATATAGTTTCTGACAAATGATAAGAATCTCTAGTTGAAGCTGACGGTCAAATTGTCTCCAGAACTTCTCGGTTAGTGGTATAACACAGGTTAGTTCACAGGACGTAGGCACATAAGGCCAGCCAGAGACAAGGTCACCAGGCACACGCAGCCATGCCTGCAGGTGCTTACCCTTTCCACAGAACCTTCCTGAGTGCCCAGCCTGGGACAGCTTTCCCTTTTCTTACCCCTCAGGCACCTGTACAGCGAATTTCTGTGTCAGCTGTGAGGAAGAGACTCAGTCCAAATCGATGTCCTACCTAGATCCCAAACAAGAGAGAGAATTCAGTTTATCTTAGATTATGTACTTAAGGTTCCTTTCACTGTGTTTGACACAAAATACAGTTACAATAAGTGTTAACACTGTTAATATTGGCATTCTTGTTTCCACTGCCCCTTATACGCAGTGATGAGAACTTATCCCAACATAATTTCAAACCCAATTCTTTTTTCTAAACAAATTTATCTAGATTGACATATATTTTATAAAGCTTTATAAAAAGCTTTTATGTTTTTTACACTCCATATAAATGCTTTATATTAGTACTTTTTCAGACATACCTTTATACATTCATATTTAAATTCACAGTACTAAAATAATAAAGCACCAAAGGTCACAAATGAAAGACACATATTCGGGAATTGGATAGAAGGTGAAAGAATTAAAAATAAAAAACAATGAGCACACATAATTCTCAAAGTCATGCTCTAGACTTGAGACATCATTAACCAATTCACAAAGCATAATAATAGGCAGTGCTATCTTTACATGAAAACAATGAGAGATGGTGTGTGTGTGTGTGTGTGTGTGTGTGTGTGTGTGTGTATCTGAAAGATCTGATTTAGATCAGCAATGTACACATGCCTTGAGTATAAGCAAATGTGTTATCTCTTTCTTTTCGCAGAGACCAAGGCCATGTGTAACACATCCACATTTGTGTCATGTGACAAACAGACATTGCACTTCTCTCTTCACTGACTGAGCAAGTGTCACTCAGTTTGGTTCTGAATAAAATGGCTGCACTAAATTTTGACTTAATGATGGCAGAAATCTCAAAGCAGTTTGCATGAAGTGAAGCAAAACATGCCCACGGGTCTCAGGGGGGTGCTCACTCAGAGCACAGGGACTGCAGTGTGCAGACACATTTGCACGGAGTCCCCTCCTTTAGAATCAGTTCAGGAGCTTGAAGGCCTCCTTTGCTCCCTGCAGCCTCGCTTTCATGTTTTTTAGTACAACCTTAGAAGAAATGCAATGCTTGTTTTTGAAATCATGCTCCCCATTTGTGGCTGGTGACAGGGCTGCTAATTGGCAATTTAAAAGCCACGTGGGGCCGACAAGGTCTCCTAAGTGGTGATCAACAGGCCTGATATATAATGAGAGAGAGTACCTTGGGGATTAACAGTAAAATGTGTCCATTATCTTATTTTAAAGAACAAACCACGTGAAGACTCCATCTCAAGCATCCACTGTATTGCACTGTTCTTCAATAACAAATTGGAATATATTGTATAATGTTATCCTAACCCCACTAAGTACTTTGATGTGGAACTGCTCCAGGAATTTAAATTCATTGTTGATCTAATTTTGATGTTTGCTTAGAGTGGATTAAATGGAAAGTGCGGATGTAGGAATAAATATATTGACAGGCAGCATCATTTATAGCAGGATCTCTGCACCATGCCGGTCTTTGACTAAATTTTAACCTCATTACTAGCCAATAAGCAATTGTGCATAATAAGCTGATGCCTTCTGGATGTACTCAGAAACGTCAATCTTCCCACTAAGTGCAGATAAGCTTATGGGTACAGGGAGCAGAAAAGGGAGAAGAGGGATCCTTCTGTGTTGTGAGGCACTGGCAACGAGCAGGCTTGGTGCTCCCGCACCACTGTGTATCTGGATGTGGTTGCTCTGTAGCCCCCACCGACAAATCTCCATGCTCTGGACATCATGATGCCTAGGAAAGTAGCAGATCTGTAAGATTATAAAGCCTGTCTTCTAGGTGACGAACTCTTGGGAAACAATTACAAGAGAGGAGACATCTAGCACCTGCTGCCATCCTTTATCTAAGGGCGTGGGGCTCTGAGATCAGGATACTACTTGCAATAAATTTGAACAATATAAAAATTAGTGTATGTAAATTTTCATGAGTCAGACACATGGATTTCATTTGTCATACAACTTTTGAGGGTGATTTTAAAGATACATTCAACACAAAGCATTTATTAAGTAATTCAGTAATTTTCAGTGCTACAACTCTATATATTCAATATTCAAAGGAAAAACATCTTTGTAAATTCATAACACTATCAGTTGTGGTTCTCAGTTTACCAATTAAATATGAGATGTGATTTGTTTTAAGGTTAGTTAGCAAAGTTGAAGTTGGAAATTAAGGTATTTCAAACACAGCTAAAGTGCTGATTAAATCTATCTGGGATATACTGCTTGGAGGAACTGGATTTATAGTCAATAGAACATTTAATAGTCTTTGTCTTAAGAAATGCATTGTAAATCTATGGCTACCCTGATCTGTTTAGCTATTCATCTGCATGGATACAGAGAACTGAATAGGAAAACCTTTAAGGATGCCATAGAGATTATAAGACCTCAAGAAGAGAAAAAGAGCATCAGTTTCTCACAATGACCTCAGACTGTTCCTCAATGACCCATGTGTGCCTCAGACTGTTCTCCCTACGAAAGGAAAGCCTCAAACAGCACCAGCCACCTTCTAAAATCTAATAAATGTTAATTAATTAACAACAGATAAATGTTACTAAATTAGCCTTTGATGAGTTAACCGCACATAGGTGATGCTATATGAACACTGCTAGGGGCAGGAAGACAGACACAGCAGCCATGCAGACGGAGCTCAGGGATGGAAGGAGTGTTGTGTGCCTATTTTCAGGTTTGCTCCAAAAAGCAAAGAGCTGTACAAAAGAGACCCAAGGCAACAACCTTTGTGTTTATGCAAGCACACACACAGAGTGCTGGAGCCTCTCAGGAGAACGCTGTTTAAAGTATAAAAATAAACAGTGGCATACAACACGCATACACATATGTTTATACACATAAGTACACACACAAGGACATACAGTCAGATATTCCCAACAGTGATACAGATTGATCCAATTAAAGTTGCAAGTTTTCTGTACATTGATATATTTTTTTAAATGTTCAACATTCAGTGGCTATTCTCTCTCTCTCTCTCTCTCTCTCTCTCTCTCTCTCTCTCTCTCTCTCTCTCTCTCTCTCTCTCTCTCAGTACAACCCAACAACTCAAACCATATACCTCTCTGTCCATACATCTCTACTTACAAGTGTTCATTGCAAAGTCATTGGTCTGGTTCGAGGATCCTGGTCTCCACTACATGTTCAATGCTGGGCCCCGACTAGGACTCTTCCTGGTCATCCCGCTGGTGCCTTGTGTTGTGGAGATTCTGCAGCTTTAGGTCTGTGGGTCAGGTTCCTTCATGTGCTCCAGCAGATCACAAATGGAGTGGATGTTAGGACAAGCCAAGTCATAACCCTGGGTCTGGGCCTGGACAGCTGTAGGGTTGGTCCACCAGATGAGAAATGGGGACAGCTCTCGATGGTCACAATTTCAGGGCTGGCTCACCTATACCTGAGCTAACAATGTTGGCTTGTTTGTGGTGCCCTGGTGAGGTGCAGGGCCTGCTCTCCTGAGTGTTCCATTTTCTTATCCACTAATATTTTGAAACCATTTTTAAAATGTAACTAAATATTCATCCTACTAGACCCACCATATGCATTGCAGACAAAAATGTTTTATACTTAATTTCTACTCATTATAGTCTGAGAGAGAGAGAGAGAGAGAGAGAGAGAGAGAGAGAGAGAGAGAGAGAGAGAGATCTGATATATCTGATATTGAGGGGCTAGAGCCCAGACAGAATTAGAACAATTCTTGTGTCAAAGAGTGATATACTTTCAAAATACTTTTTATATTCATCATGGGATTTGATGTTGTTTGCCTCCCAAGATTTAGGAATTAGAAGCTTGGTCCCCAAGGTGTAGGCATTGGGAGGTGTGCAGAGCTTTGGAGAGATAAGAGCTACAGGAAGTCCTTAAATGCAGTGAGGTGTGTTGCTGGAAGGGACTGCATGACCCCAGTCTGATGTCTTCCTGTTCTGAGATGTACCTTCTCACTCCCTAGGTGTTCTCCCCAGGTCATCCTCCATGAGTTGATTTGCTCAAGAAGTACCCTCCCCAAAGCTTTACATGTTTTGTTAGCATATATTCATTGTGCATAATAATGGTTTCATTATGATATTTCATGCATGCATACGATATATTTCAACCATGAAATCATTCCTCTATAACCCTCTCTTGTGTCCTTGCCAGTAATTCCTTTTCTCTTCCCAATAAACCCATTTCTACTTTCTTTTGTTTGTTTTAGTTGTGTGTGTGTGTGTGTGTGTGTGTGTGTGTGTGTGTGTGTGTGTGTGTGTGTAACCCAATGGACTCCATTTGGACTTTAAACATTAAATTTTGGCCTAAATAAATCTCTTTATAAAGTTAGCCTGCCGACGGTATTTTGCTATAGTAATGAAAAACAGACTCTGTCTGTTCCGTTATTTTACTGAGACTATGACCATGAATTAGTTGCAATCTCATTCCTATAGCACCTGAGTCACAACATATTCCTGCCCAGTCTACTCAGTGCCAACTGTCCCATCTCTAGCTGTTTTTATCAAGCGTCTTTGGAACTCAAGGTTTTGGGGTAATTCCTCGGATCCTGTCATATCAAGTGTAAACCACTTGGTGTGATTTAGAAAAAGTAGTATCTACTTGGTACTGTGACTTCACATGAGAGAACCTGTCCTTTAAAGCTCTCTGCTGCCGGGGCTGCTGTTTGGAGATGGGTGTCTTTCTATGTGCCCAGACTGGCCTTGAACTTGTGGGCTCAGGTGCCTTCTACCTCAACCTCCCAAGTAGCTAGGAGACTCAGTACCTGATTGCACTTGGCTTCTTTTCCTCTTCCCCTTTCCCCCCTCTCTCCCTCCCCTTTCTTCTTTTTAATGCAGCAGTTAATTTTTAAAAATATGTTCCATCTGTTCCATGTATCACAGCGGATGGAATCTGCCTGTGAAATCTGCCATGCTGTGAATATATTTCTTCATTCAAAAATCATTTTCTGATCACTTTCCTCATGCTCCATGTCATAGGAAAGAGAAATACCATAGTGCCAAAGATGGAAATGTGGCCGGGTGGCGGTGGTGCACACTTTTAATCCCAGCACCTAGGAGGCAGAGCCAGGTGGATTTCTGTGAGTTTGAGGCCAGCCTGTTCTGCAGAGCAAGATCCAGGACAGGCACCAAAACTACACAGAGAAATACTATCTCGGAAAAAAAAAAAAGATAGAAATGTGAAGACCTAAAGCATATACACAGAGAGTGTTACGGGTTTGTTGTTAAACCTTTATTAAACCCTTCTCTACACTGACAAGCACCACTAGCATCCACCAAGGGAGTTTCCTAAAGAGAAGACATGAAGAGAGATACTGTAAAGGACCTCCAAACAACCTCTGCACATTCTAAAAACAAGATTTTAAAGTTAATTTGTTTTCATATATGTGCATCTGTCACATGTGCACAGTGCCCATGGAGACCATAAGAGGGCATGAGACACCCCGGGACAAGACTCTCGTTTGTAAATACGTTTGTATCTTTAAAAAATAATTTGCTTCTTCTTAGTTAAGATCATCAACTGAAGGTCTTCTCTCAGTGCCTCACATTGGTAATGCTGGGGGCTGATGAGGCAAAAATGGGGTGGACTGTGGCTCATGCCTACAATCCTAGCCCTGGGGAGACAGAAGCAAAGAATTGCCACAGGTTTGAGATCATCCCAGGCTGCATCGCAAGTCCCAGACCAGCCTGGACTAGGCTCAAAACAAAGTCATTTTAATTAATTGATTAAAATAAAGCCTATTACCAAGTTACCTCTCACAAAGACTGGGCATTTCCAGACATTCACCATCAATGTTCTGCGTTCTTTCTCTTTGGATTCCAGACTCAGCCTCTGGTGATGTGAGCTATGTACACAAGCCATTATGTTTTCTGTGGTGATTTATAATATGCAATTTTAGGAAGATTCAGTTTCTTATCACTTTAATAAAATTTCTACACTAGTATTTTTTCTCAAATTCTTGTGGAAACAAAACCCCTTGAAGGATTTCCGATCTCTGAATGTGCAAAGTTTTGTTTAAATTACAAATTCAGAATAATACCTCTGCTTATGCTAAAAATGCTGCACTGATGTTTTAAATGGTTTATAAACTCGACTAGCACACACAAATGAAGCATAGCTGTGCCTTCTCTAGGACGCCATGAACATCCACGGAATGTATCTGAGAATCCTGCTAGGACACCATATTCTGAGGAGCACTGAGTGCTGAGGAGGCTTGGTCCTCTGCGGCTCGTAGGAGTTAGTTAACATGCACAGCCCCTCTTCCTTTCTCTGGGACCCCACTGAGGCTTTTCAATCTTGATCCAAATTCCACTACAAGCCAAATATACCAATTTAAACACAGAGATATTTTCTAGATATTTTCTAAGGCCAGGGCCTTATGTATGCTTGTAGAAAGGTCAAACGTTGTAAAGCAAATAATTTTGGCTCAAATATAAAATATTAAAAATCCACTTGATTATTTAGAAAAAAATACATCTTACATTTAAACAAGATAAAAGGGAACTGCAGCCGGGTGGTGGTGGCGCACGCCTTTAATCCCAGCACTCGGGAGGCAGAGGCAGGCGGATCTTTGTGAGTTCGAGGCCAGCCTGGGCTACCAAGTGAGTTCCAGGAAAGGCGCAAAGCTACACAGAGAAACCCTGTCTCGAAAAACCAAAAAAAAAAAAAAAAAAGGGAACTGCAAGGGTCACCTTCAGGCTGTCCCTAGGAAGCTTGCAAGCAGTAAGACTAGATACAAAGGGACATGGCAAATTACCTAGAGAAAGTAGTTTTTACTGGTGTTTCACAAAGGGTGTTCTGAATTCACGTACTCTAGAAGGAAGGAGCCTCTACCCAAGTATTTAGTCTTACCAGGATAACACACTCTAAGCTTTAAAAGGAGTCACAGGCTGGGCGGCAGTGGCCCATACCTTTAATCCCAGCACTCAGGAGACAGAGCCAGGCAGATCTCTGTGAGCTCAAGGCCAGCCTGGTCTATAAGGTGAGATCCAGGACAGGCACCAAAAACTACACAGAGAAACTCTGTCTCGAAAACAACAACAAAAAGAAAGAAAGAAAGAAAGAAAGAAAGAAAGAAAGAAAGAAAGAAAGAAAGAAAGAAAGAAAGAAAGAAAGAAAGAAAGAAAGAAAGAAAGAAAGAAAGAAAAAAGGAGGAAGGCAGTTTAGGAGGATGTTCACCGTGGTTTTTTGTTTTTTGTTTTTTGTTTTTGTTTTTTTTTTTCAATTTTCTGTTGCTACAAAAAGTAGCTGGGTCTTGGGAATTTACAAAATAAAGGGATTTGGTTGGCTTACAGTTTCTGAGGATGAAAACCCTGGGTCACATACATTTCTGTCAGGACTTCAGTGAGGATTGCATCACGTCACGATGGGAAAACACAGGTGCATGGTGGTCTGCTTTCTATAGCCCACTTTATCAAGAACTGACTCCAGGAGAGCAGCAATCATTCCCAAAGTTACCTTACACTGAGCCCCTGCTCTTACAGGTCCCACCTCATTAAGACTACCACGAGCTTATAGGTCATGAACTTTGGGGGACAAACTCAAACCATATCCCAAACCAGACTTTTGGGTAGCTCATCATCTTTGTCAGGTTGGTTTTCCTTCAGGCACACACTCCCATCCTCTTTTTACTGGAAGGTGCTGGGAAACAGGGCAATATGGATTCTGTGGGGACTTCTTTTACGCTGGAGACTTGGGTCCTTTTGGGAACACAATGTCTTCTTCATGGAGCATTTCTGCTTATGAGTAAGCAAAGAATGTTGGCAACAGAGTGTATCAAGGTAACATCAAACATTCCTCCCCATTTTGAAAACCACAGTCATCTTTTTCCTTTTAACCCCCACCCCATCCCCACACCTCTTTTTGAAATAAGGTCTCCTGTAGGCCAGGCTGACTTGGAAATTGCTATGTAGTCAAGGATGACCTTGAGTTTGTGATCCTCCTTTTCAGTGTGAGGATGACAAGTTGCACCATCACACCCCCTTTTGGCTCATACATTTTCATTTCTTCCACATTTGCTACAAACCTTAATGGGAGGGCAACCCACATGTAAATTACTCTTTCTTTAATTCCATTTTCTTTATCAAATCCAACAATGACTCATTATATATTGAAATGTTTATGCAGAACTAGTGAGAAATTACAGCTGCTTGGACAGCCAGAGGGCTTTCTCATTACAAGGAGAAATAAACACTAAATTCTGAGGATGACAGGATGTTTACTGCCTCAAAACAGGCATTGCATAAATCTGACTCCATGAAAACCTGAAGCCCTTATTCAGGTTAAAGTGAACAAGAAATGTAACAGCTCAGGGAGGTGTGCAATTTTTAGATTCAGTGTCCTCATTATAGAGTAAAAATAGAAATATCTAGATAGTATTCCTGCCTCGTGCTAAAGTAAAACAGGGAAATAAACCTATGTGGCTTCAGTTTCTCTGAGAACTTTTCTGAGAATGTGAATCATGAAGTCTCAAACATACAAAGCGATGAGAAGGATAAATAATTTGTTAAAACATATGATATGTTAAAATTAATACATAGCTAGGATTTTGCAGAAAAAAAATAAAACAAGAACAATAACAGAGAGTTCTGGGAAAGAGGGTTTGAGTGTCAGTCGTGCAAATAATGTGAGCTCTTTTCTACATCCTCTCTGAGAAGATGAGAAAAATCAAGACTGATGCAAATATTGGGATAATTTTAAAAATGTTTGTAGTTTCTTCTCTAGTTCACTTTGCCTCAGAATCATCATCTTTCTCTGTTACTTCTAAAATAAAATGAACCTATTTATATATGCAAATATTATTACTGAAAAATTTTAAAATGCACAGTTCCAACTTCGAATTCTTGGGGGTTGTTCACATCATTGTTTTTAAAAAAAGAGATTGATCTTTGTGCGGAGGGACATTTTCAGGACATAAAGGACAAACAGTTTTGGTGTCTCACCTTTGTCTCTCCACCAAAGATGTTTCTAAAACAGGTGTCCAGTTGCTCTCTCCCTGTCCCTGTCTTTGATGTTTTAAATAAGCCAGGGCAAAATCTAGACCAACTCTGTCCCTGACCCCATCTGCCCATTTCCAAGTTTATGTATCAGACAACACAGGGCTTTTATCTAGTTCATAAGTAATAATTATTTGGAGGGGACTATACGACCTGCGGTTCTGACAAAAGAACGTCTGTTTAAAGAGCTGTTTAACCACGGTCACCCGTCAAGGGGAGAAGACAGAGAAGGTTCCCAAATGTTGTCTGGCCACAACACTCTCAGTCAAAACTGCGGATTGGGGCACACATGTCCAAGATTCCTCAGTCTCCACATAAGTCCAAACTAATAGAATGCATTAATTAATTCTTCTTGAAATAATAAAAATAGCACTTGAACTGACCTTGAATAAAAGTAAGGGTCAATAAACCTGTGTTTAAGTTAAAATTTTCATACAGGACTCATAAGTGATAGGAATGGAGAAATCATTCTGAATAATATTAAATATTAGCAATGAAGGGTAGACCAGGAGAATGCACAGTGCTGCTTTAGAACATGAGTTTAAATATATGCTAAGGGAAGTAGGCAATGGATGAGGTTAGCCAGAGGGAAGAGGCACAGGTGTCATACTGCTTCTCTCCTCTCTCTCTCTCTCTCTCTCTCTCTCTCTCTCTCTCTCTCTCTCTCTCTCTCTCTGTCTCTCTCTCTCTGTCTCTCTCTGTCTCTCTCTCTGTCTCTCTCTGTCTCTCTGTCTCTGTCTGTCTGTCTCTCTCTCTCTCTCCTTTTCTTCTTTTTTTTCTGACATAACGTCTCAGTTTATAGCCTTCACTGTCCTCAAACTCACTATGTAGACCAGATTGCTTTTAAACTCACAGAAATCCACCTGCCTCTGCTTCCTGAGTGCTGGGAATAATGACATGATAGCCAAGGTCATTTCCTGAGAGTGATCCTTGGTAATATTCAGGGCCTTTATTGGCCTCCCCTCAGAGCAAAGTCTTTCACCACCCTTCCCTACAGGCTCTCCTTCCTGTCACCATAGCAACCAAAATGCCATAATAAACACAATAAGATATGTGACGAGATGGGAGAGCTTCTGATGTCTCTCCTTAGGTGTCTCAGTTTAAGGAGTGGACTTTCCTTCTCTGAGCAGGGAATGCCTGAGACATAAATGTCTAATTACTCAACATTCGGAAGCCTGTGTCAACAACTGATCACCAAGGATACCACACAGAAAGCCATGAAAACACACCTCAAAGGTCAGCACTGACTCATTAAAAATGAGGCAAAAAGGAACTATGGAGACTCTAGATAGACATATTCCAGAAGGATTGGTCCAGGTCCATCGAGCCTGTAAAAGAACCCAAAAGCATAGTCCTTGGCAGGAAACAGGGATGTGGGATGAAATGACAGGGTAAAACTGTGACTTCCACATTCTCTACCTTACTTCTAAACCTTGTAACCTGTCCCTTTCTTTATTATTATTATTATTATTATTATTATTATTATTATTATTATTATTAGAGATTTTCTATTCATTTTACATACCGACCACAGATTCCATTCCTCTCCCTCCTCCTGCCCTCCAGCCTTTCCCCCAACCACCCCCTCCCCCCATTCCCACCTCCTCCAAGGAAAGGTCTCCCATGGAATGTCAGCAGAACCTGGTACATTCAGTTGAGGCAGGTCCAGGCGCCCCCTCCCTGCACCAAGCCTGCCCAAAGTGTCCCATCATAGGCACTAGGTTCCAAAAAGCTGGCTCATGCACCAGGGATGGGTCCCGATCCCACTGCCTGGTGGCCCCCTTAACAGCTTACACTAAACAACTGTCTCGCCTATCCAGAGGGCCTAGTCCAGTACCCTGGGGGCTCCTCAGCTATTGGTCCCCAGTTCATGAGTTTCTACTAGTTTGGCTGGTCATCTCTGTACATTTTTCCATCATGATCTCAATGTCCCTTGCTCATAGAATCCCGCCTTTCTCTCATTGATTAGACTCCTGGAACTCGGCCTGACCCCGGCCATGGATCTCTGCATCTTCTTCCATCAGTCACCGGATGAGGGTTCTATGATGACAGTTAAGTTATTCAGCCATCTGATCTCCAGAGTAGGCCAGTTCAGGCAACCTCTCGAATACTGCCAGTAGTCTAAGGTGGGGTCATCCTTGTGGATTCCTGGGAACTTCTCTAGTACTCTGTTTCTCCCTATTCCCATGATATCTTCATTTATCATGGTATCTCTTTCCTTGCTCTCCCACTCTGTCCCTGTTCGTTCTAGCTCGAACCTTCCGTTCCCCTATGTTCTCATACCCCATCCGTTGCCCTCCATTACTCCCCTCACCCCCAGTTTGCTCATGTAGATCTCATCTATTTCTCTTTCAATGGGTGATCCATGCATCCTTCCTAGGGTCCTCCCTGCTAGCTAGCCTCCCTGGAGCTGTGGGTTGCAGTCTGTAACCTGTCCTTTTCTGTGTATGTTATTCTTCCACGACAAATTCTTTTCTCTTCTTTTCTGACCAGTCCAATGGCCATTTTCCCTGTAAGATTCACTTTTAGATATGATATCTGTTGAAGATTTCATGATGGGAAGCAGTTCTTTATATCAGTTTTATTGGCTTTTAGCCTCAAAGAAGATTCTTGTTTGCTAGGAGTTTAGAATGCAGGTGCAGTGGTGAGGGGCAGACACCACCACTGGAGTTCAGATGAAGCCTCTACAGAGGAACCATGTCTGGGATAGCTTTTCCCCTATGACTTTCAACATGACTTGAGTAGAGAAGTTTCTTAACCACCCAATATGTTCAGTTTTCTTGTCTGTAAACTAGTGGTAATAGAAATGAACTACAACATAGACTAATACAAAGGATAAAATCAGGAAAGTACTTGGCATTATGCCAGGCCAAAAAAAAAAAAAAAAAAAAAAAACAAGCACCATATTGTGGTGATATTGTGTCGTCCAATATATTGTGCACCCTAATAAACTTATCTGGGGTCAGAGAATAGACAGCCACTAGATAGACATAGAAGCCAGGCATGGTGACACACACCTTTAATCCCAAGACTTGAGATCTCATGTCTTGCTTGGGAAAGACACATGCCTTTAATCCCAGGAAGTGATGGCAGGAAGCACAAAGGTATATAAGGCATGAGGACCAGGAACTAAAGTCTTTTTAAGCTTTTAGGCTTTTAGCAGCAGTTCAGCTGAGATCCATTCTGGATGAGGACACAGAGGCTTCCAGTTTGAAGAAAGAGGATCTGCTGAGAAGCTGACAAGGTGAGGTTAGCTGTGGCTTGTTCTGCTCCTCTGATCTTCCAGCATTCACCCCAATAACTGTTACTGAGTTGTTGTTGTTTTTTTTTTTTTTTTTGGTTTTTTGAGACAGGGTTTCTCTGTGTAGCTTTGCGCCTTTCCTGGAACTCACTTGGTAGCCCAGGCTGGCCTCGAACTCACAGAGATCCGCCTGGCTCTGCCTCCCGAGTGCTGGGATTAAAGGCGTGCACCACCACCGCCCGGCTTGAGTTTTTTATTAATAAGACCTTTTAAGATTCATGTTACACCATATACAAGCCATAATGACAGTATCATTATCCATGGTCTATCTTTCATGAATTCTATGGCTCATGAGTTTATAGTATTCTAGAAATACTATAAATACAACACAAGGCTTTTCATTTAGGTTTCCCACAGATTATTCACTTCATAAAGATTTACCTTCATTGGAGATAAAGTCTTCAAGCTCAAGGTAGCCAACAGAAAAAATGAACCAATGACAAGTCAGAGGTGTGCAATAATCTTAAAGAAGTATAGTTTTGTCCCTTCTAGAGTCACCATGGGATGAAACATCTGTTTGAGAATTCTCCCTGGAAAATGTCTCCCAACATGCAAGAAGAGGTATTCATGCACTTGGGGCTATCATAGTCACTTTCAACCTCTTTGAAATAGTTTGAATTTTTGAAAGAATTTTTTTTCTAGAACAAGTTAAGTGCATTCTGGGTACATGTCTCAATAGTTTGTTAAGTAAACTTTTTATGTTTTATGGGGTTTGGTTTTAATTTTTAATATTTGTGGATTTTGTGTGCATATGCGTTCATCCCATAGCACAAATATATGGCCAGAGGACAATTTGTAGAAATTGATTCTTTGGTTCTGGAGGGTGAATCTAGGTTCAGTCTTGGCAGCAAGAGTTTTTAACTACTAAGCCATCTTTCTGCCCTTTATACTTTGTTTTTATTTGACTTTTTGAGAAAGTCTCACCATGTGGTTCCAGCCTAGCCTGGGCCTCTCTAGCTGAAGTACACATGTATGTCACTACTCTTGGCTTAGTAAATGTTCTCTTAGTGATCACTTTTTTAAAAATGTTTATTTTTATTGATGTGCATGTGCCCAGTCCCAATGGATACATCTACATAACACTTCTGCACCTATGGCTCAGGGAACATTGTGGAAGAGAGGACAGAAAGATTACAAAAGCCAGAGGACCATAGAGAGTTCACAAATTAATTAATTGTTCAAGTAATTGGTTACTTGAAGTCACTGGGTGAACTCCAATCAAATGACTGGTGTCCTTGTGAAAATAGAGCATTAGGATACAATTGGGCACAGCAGAAAGCTCATGTGAAGACCCAGGGAGAAGACGGTCATCTACTCATGTGGGATGTTTGCACACTGTGTGAAGATGTATTGCTGTGATTGCTCTAACAAAAGCTGAATGACCAATAGCTTGGCAGGAGGGAAAGGTGGGACTTCCGGGCAGTGAGAGAGGAAGCAGGAAATAAATTGATGCACACAGGGGACATGGAGAGGAAACAGGAGGTACAAGATGGAAGAGAAGTAATGTCATGTGATAGGACATAAATTGATATGAATGGATTAATTTGAGTTATTAGAGCTAATTGAGACAAGCCTAAGATATAGGTTGAGTGTTTATAATTAATAATAAACCTCTGTGTCATTATTTGAGGGCTGGCAGCTGACACGAAACTACTACTACAATCTACAAGCCAAGAAGAGCATTCTCAGAAGAAATCAACCTTGCTTGAACTTGGACTCCATTCTTAAGATCTATGTGAAAATACAGTTCTGCTGTGTAAACCACCTGGTCTGTAGCATACTGTTAAGGAGCTGGAGTAAGCCAACCCAATGGGCTCTTTTATGGCAGTCACATAACCAAAGAATTCCAATGCATATAAATCTAAACACTAGGTGTAAAAAGACAGTAGCAATCTAATAAAATATGAATCTCACACTGCACTGGGGTCACACCTTCTCTACAAACATTAAAAGTCACGTTCTCAGTTTATCTGGCTCAAGAAAACCACCAACATGAGCAAAGTCATATCAGTCACAGCTATGTCCTGCAAAGATACTTGGGGAAAATCCAAATTCTTCAGTGAACTAATTAAATTGATATGCTTTTAGTAAGAGTGAAAGTAAAGTTACAAAAGTAAGAAAGGGAAAAAGCCCAGAGGTAAAGGATAGACAGGATAATTTAAAGTCAAGGAAAGATGGCTAGAAATAAGGCAAGCTAAGGCTAGGCATTTATAATTAAGAATAAGCATCCATGTGTAATTTATTTGGGAGCTGGGTGGCAGGCCCTCCAAAAGAGTAAAAGAGTAAAAACCAAACAGCAGTGGGAAATTGTAGGTTCATAGTGAACATCTAGCAGGTGCCACCTTAACCTTGCTATCAAAGTTAACATCATCAAAATGACATAAATTGAATGACATAAGGTTCCCAAAGAACCTTACACTTGCACTCTATCTTACATTTGCTTTTGAAACCCTGCTAACCACTGGGCTTTGGGAAGCCCATGCCACAGGCATATGCTGTGTATAGAAGCTGATTCATCACCTTAGATGAACCCCAGCTGACAAACAATTGATTCTTGCCATGACAGTGGATTCTCTTAGATGTCTAGGCCAGATAAGCCTTCAGATGACACCATCCAAGCTTCAAATACACCTGAGATCTCAAAGGAAAATCACTTGGTTGAGTTCCTGCTGTAGATCCATGAGAGACAAGTACCTATTTTAAACATCAAGGTCTTGGGATGGTTTCTTACTGGAATAACTGAACAGCAACTCATGACTCAGCTGTAAGGTCCAAGAGACTTGGGCCTTGGTTATTGTCTGCACTATACAGCTTCTACATAACTGCCATAGACCAACAAACACCTGTGATAAGTGAATAATTGGTAGCAACATTGACTTTAGAGAATGATTTGAAAAGCTACCTCTCTTAAAAAACTGCTCAGCAAAGTTTAAAAGTTTATCTTCTTTTTACTTAACAATTACTTGAGCAAGCAGAGAAAGTTTAAAACTATTTCCATTTTACATCTACATTCGGAAGTGGGTCATACACTTACCTATCTAGAAGCGGGTCTCTTAAAAAATAGAATGGTATGACCTAAATATTTGAGAGCCTCATTAAGAATGTTGTTTTGAGACTCTATTCCTCTTAAATTAGGTCTTTAAATTTTTGTCTACCTTAACTTTTGCTGGTTTCAAGAAGTATCAGAGTCAGGCACACACACAAAAAAAAAAAAAAAAGAAAGAAAAAAAAGAGTAGCAAAGGGAGAGGACAGACTGTCACTGTTTGGTTCTGATGATGCTGTATTTCTGGATACTTGTAAGGTAGAATACAATATCCTCTCCCTTCAGAATACATTTTAAATAGCTTCCGAGACCCGTCTGAACTAACCTTCTCTGTCATGGCAAGCTGTAGGAGCAGAACACTGATGGGACATGAGGACATGACTGACTAATGATTAATAATTATGAGGTCTGGGGCCAGGTGGTGGTGATGCATGCCTTTAATCCCAGCACTCGTGAGGCAGAGCCAGGTGGATCTTTGTGAGTTCGAGACCAGCCTGGGCTACGGAGTGAAACCCTGTCTCAAAAATAATAATAATAATAATGATAATAATAATAATAATAATAATAATAATTATTATTATTATTATTATTATTATTATTAGGTCTGGGGACATAGCTCAGTGCTAGAGCACTAGCCTAGTGTGTGTAGATCTGAGTTCCAAGCCCAATAATGAACTGAAAACAGGACAAGAAGAAGGGAACAATGAATGTAGTCTAAAGGGGAATGAATAGTCAGAGCTGAATACATATACAGATGCTTTGCAAGTATCCCCTAACTGATAATAATCTGAACCCCAAAATGGAGCCCATTGTACTATTTCTTATATGAGCAGCTATGAAATAGCAACTCTTTAAATATTTACAAATCCATAATAAAGAAGTGCCACATCATAATGTCCTATATTGAAAACAAGTTAAATTTAAAGTAAATTAAAGTTATATAAAACATACTGCTGTGCAATAAGCATCATTGAAAAATGAAAGGCAATTATAGACAATTCCAAGTTAAAATTAGCAATGTTTATTTTATAGTTCAGTTAAATTGGCGGATCATTTGTGTTATGTTTACCTTCTGAGGCCGTGAGACATTTAAGGAAAAACTGGCTGCATTTCCCACACAATACGCTACAACGCATATTGCTGCAGAACAAAAGGACTCAAACATCATTAGCTCTAAAGGAAATTTTTGCTACTAAGCATGTATTGCTAAATTTAATCAATAGTCATCCCTCTGGAAATAGAAAGAGGCCTGAGGCTTACTTTAGAAATGGTTGAGCTTGGGAAATCACTCAGTCACTAAAGTGCTTTCCTGTGTGAGTAGGAGGCCTGAGTTTGAGCTCCAGAACCCACATAAAAAGATGAGTGTGAGGGTGTAAACCCACATAAAAAGCTGGCCTTCTGGGCAAGCTCCAAGCTACAGAGAGGCCTGTCAGGGAGAGGACATCTGAGGAATTGGCATTCCAGGTTGACTGTTGGCCTGTACATGTGTACACACACCCTACCTCCAAGAAATAGCATACAAGAATATATACAAGAAATAGTCATTCTTATTATCAACTCTTACATTCCTGTGTGGACCACAACAGTCAACCCTATACATAAATCCTTCTATCACTTTGCTTGCTTTGGAGCAGGGAACAGTTGAACAGTAAGAGTCATTTTAGTTGGGCGGCTTTGTTTCTTTAAAACTCTGTATCTTTTCCAAATGTCATACTTTTTCACACACCCAAGAAATGTTCCTGTTCATCAATTCTGCAGTCTGTTTCTTTTCTACTTGGGGATTATGTCTAAAGATTCATACAATGGCTTAGTTATATTCCATTTTGATTAAACTTTTGTTACCAGATCATTTGTGAGGGTCAACCTTGGTTGTCAACTTGATACACGTAAGAGGGAATCATAACTGAAGATATGCCTTCACCAAACTGTCCTGTGGCCATGTCTATGAGGCATTGTCTTGACTGCTGATTGATGAGAGAGAGCCAAATCCACTGTGAGTGGTACAATCCCTAGGCAGGTTGCCTGGGCTGAATAAGAAAGGTAGCTGAACATGAGCCTGAAAGTGATCAAGTAGGCAACATCCTCCATGGTCTGTCTCTGCTTCAGTTCCTGCATCTAGGTTGCCACTTGAGCTCCTGGCCAGGCTTCCCCTGACAATAAACTCCAATCTGGAACTCTCCAGGTTGATTTTGGTCAGTGTTTTATCCCAGCAACAGACAAGAAACTAGGACATTAGTCATTTTGTAATGATGTCTCTGTGGCTCTTATCCTCACAGGAATCAGAAGGAAGAATTTTGTTGCTACTCAATATGTATTTCAGTACATCCGTGCATTGAAAAATGACAGAAATTTGGGATTCAGTTCTAAAAATTGAGCTCTTCTACTATATCTCTGCTATAATTTATGCTTCCATGACAGTTTGTTCCAGAATAATTTGGTCCTAATATATGTTAACTAGTTTTAAAAAAAAAGGAAGATATTCAGGATTGCAGAGAGTGCAATCTTAATTGGGGTCTTAATATACAGAATTGCTGAACATTAAGAAAAAATTATCAACAACTCCTCCTCCATGAAGTGTGGCTTCCTTCATAGTAGAGCCTCACCATTGAAGTCAGAAAAAGACAGGCTCTTTCTAACCAGAAAAGTGACTCCACCAGAGCCAGAAGGCACTTGACTTATCCTAAGCTAATCCAACAATCAGATATATTCTTGGTACAAAGGTCAAGACCATACATTTCCATAACACTCAAATGACTTTGACTATTGTGTGCTATGAAAAGACATGGGAAAAATCAGTCAGCAATCCGGGGTAATCACAGGGTAATCATGGCCAGTAAGACTGGAGTTGGCTGGGGTCAGAACAAGCTGGCCCGTGCACAGTATCCTCCTATCTGGCTTTCAGAATCTTATGCACTCTCCTTTTCCACAAGACCCTGAGCCTGTTTGGGGTTCGGGCACTGCCAATGGAGTATTGTAAGGTTGCGTGTCTGACGTGTAAGTCAGGCAGCTGTGCCAATCATATGATTAACATTTCTTCAAAAGCTTCAACACAGTCCAAGTAGTTTTACCCGATAGCCCCAGTATTGGCTGTTTTAATGTTGTATGACCTTTTTGTTTCTCTTTCACTCCACCAATTCTGCTGCTTGATTACATATGGCAAATAAAGTGCTATACGACACCACGTGTTGGGGCCCAATCCTTGGGGCATATATTATGAAGTAAAAGCTGAAGTCACTTCAACGTGATACGAGTAGCTATATTACATGTTAAGTTTCTAGACTTTGAATACCACCAGCACTCACTTTTTCTAGGAATGTCTCTGACTAGGTTATAGTTGCTCCATATGACACAGTCCATTCACAAGTATAAGGTCTCAGGTCCTCCACGATTGTCAGCACAAACAACTTTGTAATTCTTAAATGGTTTATGAGTTACCATCAGCCATACTACCTGTTAATTCTGCATGTTAGCTGTTCTGATTTTCTCCTGCCTCAGACCAGGCAGGACCAGTGACAGATTGCATCACAGCAGCAGATAGATATTTGAGTTCCCTCTGCTGGGCCCATGTGGATACCAAATATTTTTGGGTCTGGCAGTGAACCTCTCTTGCACTTACTATATCATAGCCTTGGGGTGACCACCTAAGGTGGTTAGGCAGTTTCCGGATGAGCACAACTTGTAAATTAATAAACTACTGAAAAACACTTTATTGTGAACGTACATATAACTCCTTTATAGCAGGTGTCTGTAAGACAGAAGATTGAGGCCAGGCAGGCCAGTTTGTACTATGACTGCTAAGTAGCCCACCTGCACAAGACCACTGTACACTGCTGGAAACTGCTGTTGTAAAAGGATTCTATCTAGTTTCAGCTCCCTTCCTGGAAGTCATCAAAACCTTCAAACTTTTGTTCCTGTTATTCAGACCAGAGCCCAACTCATGCCATCTAGTGACTTTTAACTGCAGTTGCACGTTAAGTTAAAGTCTTTACAGATGCTTTCTGCTGGGGAAGATTCCAGTCCTGTGTGGCTCCCTTCTTCATCTGCAGATAGTGTTCCAAAGGCTGGAAGGTACATGAGAAAGGAAAGCCTACCAATAACGTGGGAGCCTCTCAAAAACCTGTGAATCTTTAATGGTATGAGGGATGGGGGAGGTTTGCACTTTATATCTCTGTGTCTGGAATCAATGAGAGCACCCCTAAGAGCTTCACAGATGGTCCAGGGCCATGACTCTAGGGGATGATAGTCTGTCCCCTTGTGCATAGGTGACCATATAATCATTCTACTGTGTCCCCACTAATCCTCCCCTGTTAACATGATATCATCTATATTAATGGCAGTATGTAATGAGAACAGAGAGGTTCCAAACCACCATGCTTACTTATGACAGTAGGATGCTATTGCTATCTCTGAGACAATATCTATGGTGGCCATTGTATTACCTCCCAAGAGAAGACAAAGTGGTTCTGTCTGTTTGTGAGGGAATGTGGAGAGGGGCATCAGTTAAGTTCAGACAGCACTTACAGAACCAAGAGAATGATTTTTTTCTACTACTCTAGTAATGTATCTAGTAGGTATTGCAGCACGAATAGGAGATACCAACACATCTCCCTACAGTCAAAGTCATTCTCAAATTTCCATCCTGCTTTTTGACTGGGCTATGGCAGGCATGGTGGGCGGGTGGCAAATCCTAGCATGCATTGTAATTCTTATATGGGCACTCCCATCACAGCATGTCACCTGAAAACTTGTATTGTCTGGCATTTATTACCTGTTCAGATGCAGGGAGGTTAACAGGGTCCCACTTTTCTTCTGCCTTTCCTGCCTGAATTTTGGGTTAAAATCACCCCCACATTACTCTGTAGGGTCTTCCCTAATAGAGTAGTTGTCTTTGGTACATTTTTGGAGACTCAGGAGATTGGTAACAAATGTGTAAGCTGGGAGGTACATTGCTGCCTAGATAAAAGCATCTGTCCAGGGCCCTGGAGAGCATTCTGAGTGGTAGCTCATCAGTATATATTTAGCACATTTATCTATCAGATCTTATACTGGAAGGGCCAGTAAATAGCGAGTCCACTATGAGGCCTCTGATTGCTCCCTACAGCCTTCACTCACAGGAGTGGAGCAGGGAACCCATTCCAACAGTTGGCAATGCTGGAGGGGGGTAATCCCTCACCTTCCCCCTGAGGAGCAGCAGGAAGCAAAGGTTGTTCTGGCTTGACCTCCTTGCACAGGGCTGCCAAGGTTCTACTTGCTTGTAAGCACATCATCCCACCTGGGCTTTCTTGGACCAGCCCTCTTCTATTCAGTATGCTTGTTCCTGCATCTCTTTGGTGGGAAGGTGCACCCAGTCCCAACCAGACTTAGTCTCGGGTTAGCAATGGCCTTGACTACATTCTAAGAAATCTTGCCCACCAGCTGGGCTAAGGAGGAAGAGAAAGGAACTTAAGGGGCATTTGATAGTTTTTTTCTTTCTGGGCACTTAAACAAGAAAAAGAAAATCTGATTTATTCTGTGGAGTGCCCATTTCCCACAGAATACCTTGGGCTTTGTCAGTGATTTTCTATGGGGAAAGGGACAGCTGTTCTGGTGAATCGGTCTCATTTAGACATGACTCTCATATCCAGGAAAATCCACTCTAAGAAAATGATTTCCCAGGATCTGGCAGGCATTATATGTACAACTAGATGAGGGTTTAAATGAACAGTACCATTGCTCACTTTTCCAGCATTATTTTCCAACAGAGAAATGTCACTCCTTCCCATGTCCCAGACTCACCATCCAGGCAAATCCACTCACAAAGCAGCTGGTTCCAAGTTTTTGTAACATTTAGAAATTCTGCAGTGGTCCTGATTTCTGACATAGGAGGCACTCTTCACTCTCCTGAATATTCTGTGCCTTTTCCTTGTACTGAATTAACAGAGAGGTAAAAAAAAAAAAAAAAAAAAAAAAAAAAAAAAAGCAAGTGTCATAGGAAAGTGTCTTCACTCCTCTCAAGGTTCCTAATGTTTAACATTCCATTCTGATTATGATTGCTCAAAACTGAATGCTCAAACTTGTTTTCTCTTGCTTTTCTAACCCCCTCAGTGAAACCAAGTGAGCAAGGGTCTCTAGATTGGCATTTCTGGCAGGGAAGACCCTGAGATGAGACAGGTCAGAAGGTTGATATATTTTAGACACATAGCTTTTTCCAAGCTGTAACTGTAGCTAAAAATCTTTATATTCTTGTCTGCAGCTAAATGGATATCAGCAGCCACCTGAACTGCCCATTGCAACACCAATCTCCCCGCAATAGCAAGATGCCAGCCTTCCTTACGTCAGTGGGATAAGAGGTATTCAACAAACTGCTGCCCCAAAAAATACAGCAATTTGGGGACGTGCCCATACTCACTCACAAGTAGGCCATGGAGCATCCAATACACAAGCCACACTTCCTTCATGGAGTCAGATGACAGGATTTCTCCTTTCCTCATTTCCTATTGACTGGCTCACTGACTGTTTTGGAACAACTGTCTTGGTATATGAGAATGAGTGCCATAGTGTTACATAACAAGAAACAAACCCAGGACCAACAAGGTGGCTCTCCAAGTAAAGGCATTGATGACCATACCTGACATGTGAGTTCAAACCCTGGGACCTACATGGTGGAAGGAATCAACTCACCTGCTGCCCTCTTACCTCTGGCATGTGTCCCCACAAACACGAAACACACACACACACACACACACACACACACACACAAAAAACTATTTTTTTTTAAAGATTGCAGTTTATTGGGGACTTACTGACAAAAGCAGTCCTGATAACATCAAGAGTCGGTGGAGCTCATGACAGAAGACACAAAGACAGAAGAAGCCTATAAAAGTAGTCAGAGCAAAAGTGACTTCATCCAAGCCAGAACATAGCTGGTTTACCTTAAGCTAGTATCAGATAGACCTGTTCCTTCATGCTGGGTTCTAGTCAAGGTTCTAGTCATAGAGGTCAGCCATTACAGGGAAAAATCAGTGTTATTCTGGGCAGTTATGGCAACATATGGCTATGGTCAGGTCAAGCTGAATCCATGACAAGTTCTACTGTTAACACTAACCAGTGGCTAACCAGATGGGGAGACAGTGCATGGTATTCATCCCCAAAAGTTTCTGTATTAAATAGCTATTTAGCATATACAGATTCAGATCAAAGAAAAGGATAAAGGCATTGAGTAAATATAGAAAGCAGGATATCCATTTCTGAGTATTTAAAGACCGACACAAACATGCTGCTCTTTCTGGGTGATGATGAGGCACTAATAGTGATGCACTGGAGCTAAGGAGAGTACTTGGGAGGCTGATGCAGGTGGATTGAGGAATTTGAGACCACCTTGGCCTACACAGTAAGACATGGCCTTAAAATGACATCCCCACAAAAAAATAAAAGGTAGAGCTGTTACATCAAGTACCCAGATGGCTTTGCAATCTTGTCTCTGTGGTTGGGTGAGCATACTTGAGTTTATCTATGTGCCTGTTGACACTAAGTGGTAGGTACTCGCAATAGCTGTCCTTAAGTTTGGATATCTTTATGTTAGACTTTTGCCAAAACCATCCCCTCCTCTTCCCCAAGTTTGGATAACCTATCTCTTTATGGTAGAATATTACCAAACCCACTGCAGGCTTCTTAATGAACAGCTTTTCTCAGCTCCTCTTCACTAACCCCAAACCTGGGCATTCTTTTCTTCTCTCCTCCTTATTCAGTTCCCTTCCTTCAAACTCAGTTCCCCATTCCTCACCTTTCACAATAAAATTACCCAAATACTGCCTGCCCCAGTACCAGCATACATTACAGTCACTGGCCATTTTTAGAACATCCCTGATCTATAATCCAACCTCTCAGCGACCTCAATTATGAAAACCAAGTCTCTCACAATAGAGAGGGCTTAGACATCCGTTAGCCCAAACTTCCACAAAGGACTTTCATATAAGCACGCATCTGAGTAGTCTTGGCCTTTTATGCCCAAGCAACCTGCATATCATTTCACATAATTCTCACAACCTCCAAAAAGGCAATCCAGGGTAATAGTCAGTACAAAATATTCTATTTAATTTTCAACATTCCCTAATCTCTGAAGTTACTGAAGTTGCCCAGGATACAACTTTCCCAGGAAAACATTAACTTCATGTCTGTGATAAATGTTAAATAAATTAATACATGTAAAGCACCTAGATTAGCGCCTGGTACATAAACCGCTCTTCAAACATTTGCAATTGCTGGCTTTAGAGTCGAGGACAATTCAGACATAGTTAGTAATAGAACTGGAATCTAAATTCCGTTATCCCAAACGTGAAATCCACGCAACTCCTGTGACATGAAGTAAAAAGCACAACAGGCTAAAGTTTAAAATGGAAGTATTTTATTGTGATTCCATATAATAGAAACCATATTACATCTGCCTAACCACACAGCAAAAATGAGTCAAAAGTAGCAGTACTAGTGATTCAAGTATTCATCTGAATGAAAAGAGGATGGTTTTAACTGATTGAGTTTTCAAATGTAATTTTGCATTGATTAGAATTAGTGTGTTCTCTTAAACTTCTGTACTGAACAACAAATGACTAGATATAGTTTATTCACTGGTACTAGATTTGAAAAAAGCTTACAAACTTCACTTTCACTTCCTGTCTTTGCTGTTACACTTGCCTCATTCTATCACCACACTGAATTCCTCTCATCTTCCACATCATTTCCAGGGGAATCTTGAGGGAAACTAATCTGTCTTCCCTTGAAAGCATATGGACAATCCCAATGCCCCCAACTCCATTCCATCCTTTTGAAATGTGTTTCTTTTTGGCATAATAGAACAAAATACTATTCGGATTTTAAAATCTAAATTCTGGCTCCTTGTACCATAAACTACAAACAATTCAGTCACATGTGTTTTAGACATCTACCTTAACTACAAGAATTTGTATTTGCTTGGTCCTTTGTCATTTATTGTCACCACTGTCCTGGAACTCATACAAGGCGCATTATACTTTTATAGCAACTAATTACAGAGAGGCCAAACAATACAGCCAAGAACCCACAGGTATAACATGCCATATTACCTCATCTGAGATTCTGTTACTGGAGTGTGTTATGCTCCCGAGTTTATGTGAATGAACTGGTAATTTCCCATGTCCTTCACGGACTGTATTTTTATTTTTGCTTGTTACATTTTCTCCTAGAATGAAAACAGGCATAAACATCTGACCATGTAATTCGGATCCTTCTAACGGTTCCTTACATATTACTAAGTTAGAAGCTATTTGTTCCAATAGTTCTAAGTACTGCCCATCTCTTCAAAAGTTACCTCTTTCTATTTGTCAAGAGAGACTGCTGACCTGTTACAGAAAGTTATTTTCTACTTAAAACCAATTCAAAACATAAAAATTCTCTAGTGGTAATAAATATTTTTCTGCTTTTGTACTCAGTTTTCTCTCTTGCTAAGAATCTCTTTCCCTAACAAATGCCACTCTTACAGAAGTCAGGAGGGCTCTTGCTTCAGTGTCTCCTACAAAGAACAAACAGTCCAAAGCTGGAAAGTGAGACTTAATATTAAATGATTTGGGCCACAGGACCAATTTAAAAGCTCGTGTGTCTAAAATGACACATAACCTCTCTTACTTGTAATTAATTTATACATGGGGTTAGCCATGCTGACATATACCAAGGAACTACACATACATAGATTTAAAAAAAATATATCCTATGAGCAATCCTGAAGGGGTCAAAGAGCACTCAAAGTAGGGGCATTCAGTTCACAGTAACTTGTATAATTTAATACACTAAAACAAGGACAGAGAGCTTGGGAGTACATATAGGATGTTGTTTTACGATTTTCTTCATTTTGACGGTATTGCTTTCCTGTCTTCAGGAGGGAAGATTTTGACTTCAAAAGTAACAAAATATTTCAGAAGGGAATTTACATCTTTCAGTTCTAAATAGTACTCTTGGGCAATTTTCTCAGCAGTCCACGTTTCTGGAGAAAGTTTATGATTATTGAGAAGTGTCAATGCTTCTACAACAGAAATTTTGCCTTTGGGAATGTCCATGACATTCTTGTCCAAGTGATGTCCGATGGGAAGTCTGAATTCCTTCGGTTTTTGCTGTAGTTCACCATCTTTTACCTAGTACCAAAAAAAAGGGCTTTAGGATAAAAGATTTACATCTCCCATGAGTCTGAAGTCTACACTGTTTCTTTTCAAATAAATTCATACACACTTCCTCAAACTGTATTTTCTCACTGTAGTTCTCTTTTCCTAACTATAGCTTACTCTAAGAAATGCTCTGTAAAATTGTAACTGAATGCATGTCATGTACTCACCTCCACTGAGCATTATTAATCTCAAAATGTGAGATACAAATGTTCTAAAATCTAAAACTTCTGAACTCCACCATAATGCCCCAAGTAGAAAATTTCACATCTAACTTCCGTGATGATCAGCAGTCAAAATGCAAGTACACTAAGAATAACCCCTCAACTTGCCTTCAGGCTTTGTAAGTTGTATATGACATATAAATGAATTTCATGATTAAAATTGGAAACTACCACAAAGATGCTTCGTAATGTACATACAAATATTTTAAAGTCAGATCTGTACAACTTCTGGTCCTAAGCAGCTCGGGTAAGGAAACCTCAGCTTGTATCTTAAATGAATGAGAGTTGATTAAGGTGGCCCTGTTTCAGAAGAGCGGCATCCTAACAATGCTGTAATAGCTTACTTGAAAACTTTTCCATCCTTCTCTCACTGATGAACTGTTACCTCGATGTCAGATGAAACCAACCTTTTCTTCTCCCAGTTGCCCTGGTCAGTCTTATCACAGCTCATCACCTAAGCCGGTCCAAGCATTCCCTTTCTCTTTTCATTTTCAACTGCACCTGCCAACACACCTCTTGGCCGACATATAAAATTGTATCTTCACTACCTTTTTAAAACTTGCCAACCCAAAGCCTCTGTAAATTCTCCTGTAACTAGAGTTAAAGCTGAAATGATAAATCCGCCCTAATGGCCCCAGCTGCTTTGTTCAGAGGCACTCTTCAGAAGTCACTTGAACTAACTACAGCAGCTCACCATACCTGACTCAAACTGTCGACTCTAATGCACAAATCTACCTCGAACTGCCAAGGCCCTGCCCCTCAGCTTCCTTGCTATGTATTCCCCAGTTTTCCATCCATACTTCCAGGTTTCTTCCATTTTCCTAGTGGCTCTTGTCCCCTCTGCTGCTCATTAAGTTCCAACTACATTTCCTTTGTCATGTATGCCGGGCTGGCCTTGAATTTCTGGATCTTCACTCACTCCCTACCTCACATTTTGGCCCACATGTAACGATATCAAAATCTGTGGCTCCAAACCAAGACCTTTCTTTGGGTATTTAAGCCCCAAATCCCTAACGGGCATCGCTACTTGGACCTGTATACACCTCAACTTCAGAGTGTCTAATACTGAACCTACCAATCTACCTGCTTCCAAGTCCATGTTTAAAACTCTGTACCTAATCTTGATACCATTCTCTAATCCTCTGTACCACTAAACCACCCTAGACCATGCCAGGGCCATGTGAAGGAACTATTAAAAGACATCTAGCAGGTTTCTTCTAACTAGATAATTTTGTTTCCTCCTAACTCACTCTCAAATCTAACAGCACTTTTTCCCCACATTAAACTCTTCAATGACTCTCCAAAGCCGTTCTGATATGACTATATCTGCTTGGCATGCACTTTCATGATCCAGCTGTAATCCAAATCCTTCACTTTCCCCTAGCCACGTACGCTCTAACCAGTCTCCAGACCACCACCCATTCCACTTTCATATTCCCACCTGAGACTCCCACTGTGGGTACCTTTGACTCCCTAAACCTCAAAGTATCTCTCATCTTCCAAAGCCAGCAGATCCACCTCCACTCCATACATACCAGATTTTTCTTTTCCCTTCAGCATTTTGTATTAAAAAAAAAATTTTTGATGAAATTGAACATCCTCTCTTCATTTAGTAGAAAGGCAGAGAATTACAAATTCCACATAGAGATACAAAAAAAAAAAAAAAAAATTAAGAAAAAAAAACTGAAAAACTAATTCCTAGCAGAAATAATAACTAGCAATATAGGGTTAGCTACAAAATAAAAATCACTCATTTTCCAATATATTTAAATTAGGGGATGAAATTTCTACTTAATGGAAACAATTTTCCACTCTTCCTCAAAGACTCAACAATTAAAGGATGTTAATCTTTTTCTAGTTAACCTATGAATCCTAATCTAACTACAGTCCAATCTAAACAAGGCTTACTAAAGACACTGACAGTGTGATTCCAAGTTCATTTAGAGAAGAAGAGACAAGGAGCTTTTTAGGTCTTAACAGTAACCAGGATGTATTACAGAGCCCTATTAAATGAGGCAGTAAGCGTCTAGTGGTAAGGAGCAAAAGCAAATAGCACCACTAAGTCTATAAAGAGAAGAAGGGAAAGGAATTAGTAAATAAATTACACAGTTAGGTGACTGGCATATATTTGAAGAGGTTAAACTGATCTCTTCTACTAAACTCTTATACTAAACACCAAGTAAATATCTTTACAGAAAATCACAAAAACACATGCTCAGCATAAATGAGAAATAGTATTTCTAAGTACTGCTCAGTGTTAGCTTAAAAATAACATACTATCGCCCTGAATCAATGCATCTTTAAGTGAGAATCTGGTGATTACTAAATCCTACAGTCACTATTAAATTATGGGTATTATATAAGTAACTGTAATTTGTAGTCTTTTGCCTACTATTTAGCAGTACAAAATATTTTAGAATGCAAAAAACTTTGAAAGATGTGGTTGGCACTTCTCCATCACTTAATCTAACTCTGTACCTTAACCACGATTGTCGTCTCCCTGATTCCAATTTCAATTCACACTCCAGGCCCAGGTTTAAATGTCACTTCCTCCGGCAGTCCCTACTCCCCCGGGGCCTGGAAGAACACTGCAGTTGTATAGCTGCTCATTCACTTAATGTCGGTGGCCCACAGTATCCCAGGCCTCAGAGAGTAAGACCACGGGCGGTTCTGACCACTACACATAAACACTTATGCCTGACATATGTGCCATGCCTACCATTCCAGCATATCATATGAACTGACATATAATATTTACATATCCTGTCCGGATACACCCGTAAAGACACAAACATGTCCCCACAAACGCCTAAACAGAAGCTGTCGTTAAGGTAAGATCACCTCAACCTATAGACATGAAAAGGGCTCTGAAGCCATCTTTTGTCACTCAGCTGACACTAAAGTTCCTTAACCAACCCTACAACTTCTGCGATCAACCTTTCACACCGGTGCATTTAATCAATCCCTGCTGGCATTCCCTAGTATCCAGTGAGCCAGGCCCTGCGCTCAGTGGCTGTGCTCCCCACTGGCACTTCCTCCCTCCTCCCCCCCCACACACACACACTTTGCACTGTCACCCGGCTGCCCCGTTCTTCTTGATCACTTCCTCAGACCTCCAACATGAACCGCTGGCTTAATAACGCATACGTTACCGGCAAGGAGGACACCGGGTCTTTGGAATCGACATAGACGTCTTTTAGTAACAACAGCAGCTCGTTATCTTTTCTAGAAACTTCTTCTTTGATTTCTGGATGCTCTAAGGAAAGAAAAGAAGGCCATCGTTTTTATTTTTTTTTTTTTTAAAGGAAATCGTCTCGAAACCCGTAAACGCGTAGGACGATTTTAAACTTTTTCAAAAGAAAGAATCCTCTGGACAGCCAGGAGAGGGGGCACCCGGCGAGGCCAGGGGGGCGCGCGCGGCCCCGAGCGCCGGGACTGCCAGGCGCCGCCACCGCGCCCGCGGGGACGACCTCAATGTCACGGGAGGCCCGGGAGGGGCGGCACTCACGGCTCAGCTGCTCGCGCAGGAGGCTGCGGGTGGACGGGTGCTTGGGCGCCGTGGAGGGCTTCATCCTGCTGAGCTCCCGCTCCGCCCGGTTCTCCAGGTTGAAGTTCCTGAAGGCGCGGGACACGCGAGCCCCCATCTCTACATCGCGAGGCCCGCGGCTCCCCGCGCACGTGGGGGCGGCGCTGGCGCCGGCGCGGGTGACCTCTGTGCGCACGGAGCATGCGCGCGCCCGGGGTCAGGCGGCGGGAAGCCGCTGAGGGCGCGCTCGTCGCCCCCTGGCGGCCCGGAGGACGCACGCTGGGTGCCGCAGCCGCCGCCGCCGCCGCCGGCCTGCCGCGGGGGCGCCTGCGCGGACCCGACGCGTGTCGGCGTTGTCAGGGACGCTCGCGGTGAGGGAGCCAGCCGCGCGGCTGCAGCAGCCCACGGGACCGCACGGTTGCAAAATTCCGGGTTGAGAAAGTCTAGGGCGGAGATCTTGCAACCCTTTCAAAGGGCAGGGCAGAGGGGCAAGGTTCTGAACTTACCTGCCGCTGCTTTTGAGAAACGAAAATGAGGAATCTTTGTTCGCAGCCGCTTTTCCACTTTGACAGCTCTAATTGTCCTGTTTCTTGCCTATGCACTCCAGTTTTTTGTTTTGTTTCCTTCTTCCACTGTCTTTACACCCATTTTCCGGTCACATTGTTCCTAATGCTATGAATTTTAAGCTTTCTCTTCTTTCCACTAATTTGACCTATTCCTCCATGAGCACCGATGCTCTTCTCGGTCCCATTCCTCTGCTCTGCTGCCTCTCTCAGTCTGAGTAATCTTGATTGAGCCTGGTGTAACTTGTGCTTTAATGGTGTATTTGGAAAAAATAAACATATTCTTTCTTCCCTTCCCCTCCTCTCCCACTACCCCTTCATTTCTTTCTTCCTTTTCATTTCTGAATGGATTCCTCTCATACAGATTTTATTTAAGATTATTTAGAAATAGTGAAATTGACCCATAAAGAAATACTGTGATTGACCCATAAGTTTTTTAAAGCCTACCAACAAAAAAAAATATGTTTCCTAATTAATAATATTTTCCTAGACCGCGGTTGCAAAAACTTAGCCTGTTTGATTAAATGAAATAGATTGGTTGTGTGTAACCAATTTAAAGCAAACGGGGAGATTTAATTTTCTAAATGACTATTATTAATTAGACTGCACCACCATCATAGGGAAAAACATTAGAGGGTAAAGTTCTCACTGTTGTGTATCATGAAACATTTCTCTGGTGACCACTATAACGAATGTATCGGAAGGTGTAATATATAGAAGCGAAAACCTGTGTTCTCTGAGTTAATTGGTTAGTTATCCTGAAGGTGGCAGGCTGCTCCAAGATTTCCATCTTAGAGCTTTTAAGCAAGTTCATAATTCAGTGAAATTTTTTTAAGCCAGTTTCTCTGGGTGCCAAGAAATGTCCATTGGCTTCATTAAGCTTGTTGTGTGCTTTAAGAATTATAGTAGCAGTTCCATTTACTGCCTGTTAAAGTATTTCAAAAGTGAAAATCTCATTTTCATGTGATTCCACCAAACTGAGGGCAACAAGAAAGTAACCTTACACAGGAGTTTCCTGTAAGTCCAGGGCAGCAGATAGCGCAAAGTTAAAGATTTGTGGGTTTTCACATTCAGGCAGAGCTTGGATTTGACACTGGAAGAGGCATCCTCAGGTGAGCCACGTGCTTTGCCTCACCCTGGCCTGGGGTTACTCAAGTCCTCAAAGGCCAAAACAAGGCCCACAGACTCCAGCAGAAACCACCTTGGCTGTCCCATTTGGTAATCATAATGGAAATAAATCCTGAACCATGAATGCATAATCCCAGCTCTTCTTGTCAAAATGCACAAAATAACAGGAGGTCTGAACTTAAGAATTCCCCTCTGGCTTATGTAAGGGTTGAAAGCAGGACCCCAGGGAAAGTTGGAGGTATGCTTTTCTCTCAGCCAAGTGTTGGAATAGGGCTGATAGGTGGTAATGAGTTATACTAATGAGCTCCAAGTGTTGCTGACACACTGAAATACTTGTTTTTTAGAAGAGGCATTTCCTTTTGCTTTGTTTGTGGACAAAATAGGTACTTATTTACTCTAAGTTCAGTTTCAATTGCTGACTAACATGCTCTTTCCATGTGGTAGCATTATTGCACCCAGGAAGGCTGGAACATAGATAGGAATTGCATCAAGGGTTTAAAATGCCATCTGTCTTTGCCAGGCACTAGCAGCAGTAAGAGTCCCCAGGCAGTCCCTCCATGCTTCCCTTGCTGTGTGGCACTTTCCTCTGGTCGAAATATTGCCTCCTAAAGCAAGAAGGATGCTTAGAAGACTCGGGAAGTAAACAGCCCTCACAAATCTGGGAAAGCTGAAGTCTACATGATCCAGCAAGCCATCGGACAAGTGCTGGGGGAGGCTTGCGGCTGTGGAACTGCCTGCAGATCATACACAGAGCTCCGGCTCTGTAATGCTGGAGCCGCCTGCAGGTCATACACAGAGCTCCGGTTCTGCAATACTGGAGCCGCCTGCAGGTCATACACAGAGCTCCTGCTCTGTAATGCTGGAGCAGCCTTCGGATCATACACAGAGCTCCAGCCCTGTAGATTAGAGTGGTTTTTTAGTGTAGCAGCTGCCCCTGAGTCATTCATATTCCTTTACTTTATTCCTATAAGTAACCCCCAACAAATTTATTGTCTTGCCAAGTTGGACTTTGATAGAATTACTGCTTTCTCTTTCCGTTGGTCCCTAGATAAGATTAGTAGACATTTATTTATGTCTTCCCAAAAAAAACACCAGTTATACACCATTCAGCCTCCTCAGCTGTTCTCTCTGCCTAGACTCTTACCACTGCACACCCCTTCCTTGGAACACACTTCTATTTCCTACAAAGCATTTTAGAAACTATACTCAGGAAACAAGTGACTGGAGCACAAGAAAGACCCCAAAGGTGCTATATTGGGCAAATTTCAGCCACTAGTGGGCCTCAGAAATGTATGAAGGAATGGCATCCTCATGAAGTATTGGTGTTGAGAGAGAACCTCTCTGAAACCTGTACTATAGGCCAGGAGCCAACAGATTTGCAAGAACTCAATTAGCATTTTATCCAAGGTATGTGTGGGGGTGTGTGTACATGTGTATGTACATCTATGGGTATGTACATGTGGGTGCAGGTCCTGCAAAGGCCAAAAGGTGGTGCCTGATCCCCTGCAGAAGGAGTTATGGGCAGTTGTAAGCAACCCAATGTTCTGGGACCCAAACTCTGCAAAAGCAATACACTCTCTTAACTCTCCAGCGTTTGTTTGCAACTTTAAACATTTTCTGTTGCAGAACAGAACCAGCCCACACCATATTTTTTTCATATCCATTTGTTCCTTTTCTTGCTCTCTATCACAGAAGACCTGGATCAGAGCAGTAAACAGTATCCATGCCAAAGCCTGAATGCTATCCTGTCTTGACATTTACTCCATCAAACAAATTAGTCTGTTAATTTTGAGTTCAGCCTTGCTGAAGGTGCCAGGACACAGACGGCTTGCAAACAGTTTCTTTTTCATAATATAACATCTGTGGCCTTGAGCCCAGTTCCTAAAAGCATCCTTGTTCCTTTGTAGCCTCATCATTTGGGCTTCTGCCCACATTGCTCTCGACATGCCTCTTTTCCAAATCCCCATCAAAATGGCTCATTAAGCCCTGTTTATAGTATTCTAGGACTTTTTCTTGTCCCAAGTTGTAGTGTAGGTGGGGCCGAGACAGGAGCCTCAATGGGAGTAGTACTTCCAGGTCAAAGCTGGAACGGCTACCCACTACACCAAGTTCCAAATTCTTCCACGTTCCTCATCTAAGCTAATTTGAAGAACCCAAGAATCGCAGGGTCAGGTTATAACCCCAGCAATAACCCCATTTTTTGGTACCAGTTTTCCATATGAATTGCTTGTAATGTCGCTGTGACAAAAAGCAACTTGAGGAAGAAAGGTTGTCTTTCCATTCACAGGGATATGTTTCTTCATGGCCAGGAGACAGTGGCCGGAGAGTGAGGCTGGTCATATTCCATCCGCAATCAGATAAATGCTGGTGCTCAGCTCATTTTCATTCAGTTCAGGACGTTCGCCTTGGAATACCAACCTTCAGAGAGGGGCTTCTCACAGCAATAAATCCAATCCTGGGATTCCCTCCAGACATGGCTGGAGAACCACCAGTTTCTAGGTTCGGTGACGTGGATGATCAGTAACCATCATGGCTCTAAATCTTTAACATCCCAGCTGACCACAGTTCCCAAAGTCTAGTCAGCCATCATGTAGAACCTTCAAGGTAGGACTGGATTTCTTTTCTGGGAGCTTCAGTTCACACTTAGAATTATCAGCTGGCATTTATGCTCCCATGCGGGCACTGTCGTTACTGTCGTCATTGTGACTGCTAACATTGGATAGCAAGTTATCACAAAAGAATAGCTTCAAACAAATAACTTAGTACCTCACTTTTCTAGAGGTCAGAGTCCCAAGGAAATCTGTTGAAGATAAAATCAAGTGTTGGCAGGCTTTTCTTCCTCCAGAAAAACCAGGGGGATGTAGATGTAACCAATCGTATTATTAAAATAAGAAACACAGAGCCAAGGTAAAAGAGAAAAGCCGAGAGGTCAGAGCTCAGAGATAAAATCTTACCTCCTGCAGTGCTCCTAGCTTCCCCGAGAGAGGGAGGTACTTCCTGTGTCCCTGTTTAAATAATCTTTCTGTTCTGCCTTCTCATTGGTTGTAAACCCAACCACATGACTGCCTCATCACTGCCTGTAAGTACCGCCCTCCAGGTCTTAAAGGCATATGTCTCCAATACTGGCTGTATCCCTGAACACACAGAAATCTACCTAGCTCTTCTAACCACCACGCTCTCACTATGGCTCTAATAGCTCTGACCCCAGGGCAACTTTATTTATTAACATAAAATTAAAATAACATTTCAGTACAAATAAAATATCACCACATTTCCCCTTTTCTATTTTAATAAAAAGAAAAAAGGCAAAAGGTTATAACTAACAAAAGAAAAACTATATACAAAAGTACAATAACTATATACAATATATACAAGTAACAAATACCTAAACGATGTCTAGTCCATTTGTATTTGACAAATCAGAGAAAATAATTCCCTTATCTATCCTATTTTAGTAAGTCCAAAATGTATCTAATTCACTTTCTATCCTAATTAATCTTCAACTATAACTAACTAATCTTCAACTCCCTCAGAGACCCAAGAAGGAAATAATATTAGCTAACAAAAATAAAAACAGGAAGTGCACAAAAGCAACTTCCAAAAATTTTGTGAGTTGACAGAAACAGCCAGCTGCCTGGACAGTCACCTGAGGTTTCTCCACAGTGTTGGGGCATCATCTTCAGCCTATAGGCTTAGCGTATCTGACAGACTCATTTGTGAAGTAGGTTGTACACAAGGTCAACAGTTCAACCTCACACTGGGTGAGAGCAGTTCATGTACCAGAAACACCTGAATTCCACTAGTGTCATGTCATGATTCAGGATTTTAAATTCTGGAAATTGTTGATGGTTTTTGAATTCAGCTGTCCATTCTTCTTGGCTGTGTATATATGGCTTCATCTAAGCATGCCCTTCTCCACATCCCTCTATTAAATGCCAGTCTACTATTGAGAGGCATGAGTTTTCAGTTGCTGTTCCATTGCACAACAGAAGCCATCGGCCCACTGCCTGTTCAGCTGCCTTCAAAGAAAAGGGCACTGTACCTTTTCCAGATTGTGAAGGCCACTTCAGGGATGGTGCCATATTGTCCTGGCCTCAGAAGATGCCGTCTGATAAAGCCATAACCACACTTGTTTTGGCAGGAATTGGTAGTCCTTTGTTTTGTGTTCTGTCTGTCCATTTTTTCTGTTGATTTGAGGATACTTTGTTGTCCAGTGGCTAACTTTTGCCACAATGAAAATTAACTCCATATGCAGTTTCTTCAATGCCCATATTTTCTCTGAAGTAGATTGGTACTGCCAGGAGCCGACATGTCTCAAAAAAGAAAAATTTCTAAGTTATTAAAACATTTTAAATGCCATATTCTGTAGATCTCTGAAGGGTTTGAAGATGACCTGTCTAAAATACATCTGCTCAATTTTTAAAACATATCTAATATGACTACAATTTCTATTGTAATGTCTAACTACTAACTTTCATTTCTTTATATCCTAATAGTTGGTAATAATGTAAAGTATTTAAAACTAGTAATTGTCTTTTTCTTTTCTTTTCTTTCTTTCTTTTTTTTCTTTTTTTTTTCTTTTTTTTAAAAAACAAGAACCTTAAATCTAATCTCCTTTGCTTAGCCTTTTTCCTAACCCTTGACAACTTGTAACCAACCCCCCTAAACAATGAAAATTATCCCAGACCCAAAACCCATTAAAAGAACCAAAAAAAAACCACCCGCCCCACACCACCTCTTTGGGAATGTGGGCGTCATTCTTAAAATTGCTTCCTGCTGGGTATGGGCGAAGTTATCTTTATCCTGAAAGAAAAATTTTAGGTTAATTGTCAAATTCTAGGAAAGGTAACTATATCCTTCATTATTATCCAGTCCATGTGTATTGCCAAAGTTCAGGGTTTATCTCAAGTCCTTATTTAAGTAGTCTTTGAGACTGGATCATCTCAGCTAGTCATCTCAAAATTGTTCTGAGCACCTTGTAGTTCAAAGCTGATCTATAGATGATGTTTGTCAGTTCAGTGATATTATTATTGTCCACGTGGAATTGTTGTTGTTGTTGTTGTTGTTGTGGGGCCCCATCTTCTTTCCGGAGACTTCAGTTGATGTTAGGCCTGGCCGTGATTTCCTGCAGAAAACTGATAAGAGACTCGAACACAAAGACATATATATGCAGCTAATTGAAGCCTTTTTTCTAGAATTAGTTAGTACTCTATATGACCATTCATATCTTAACAAAGTTTAAAATGTATATATATATTAATCTTGTAAATTTTGATATAAAATTTATACTTTAAGAAAAGTTTAAAGAATCAGAATAGAATCAAAGAGTTGAGATTAGTAATAGAATAGTCCCTTAATTAATTTGGCTTTTGTCCTGTCCCATAGCAGAAAATGGCTCTTTTATTCTGTCATGATACAGGGAGTTTGTATTTTCATTTTAACAACATGCTTGAGTTTAAAGAAGGAGAGAGCCATTCTCCAACTCCAAAGTCAGCTTTAAATTTTAATTGAACTGGGACTATTAGAAAACCAATAGTGTTAAATCTTTAGAGAAAAGCAGAAACAAACATTTAAGAAGACATAAAATTTTTTAGATAATATATACCCATATGCCATATACTCCAATATACTCTGTTTCCTGGGATAGATGATTTGTCCCTTTTCTTCAGTTGTCTCATTTGTCTTGTGTCCTTCAGATTCCTTAACCTTCATTCTCCTAAAAGACAAAAACAAAAACCTTCCCCCAAGACTAATTTTGGGGATGTTCCTTTTTGGCAAGTTATTATCTGATTAAATGAAAAGACATGTGTTACAGGTACAAGTTAGTTTAAATTGGATGTTCATGCTGGTTGATGAACTATCACCTCCTCTAATTAAGAGGTTTCTCTTGTTCAAATCGAACCTTTATCAATTTTGATGGTACCCACAGCTTATCTTCTCCTATAGAAACAAAAGCAAAACCTCGTCCCCAACGTAATACATACCCTGGCTTCCATTCTGAGGTCAGCACATCCTTAAAGTATATAGGCTGATTTAATTCTGTAGTTTTTTCTATTACCCAATGTCTCTCTGCAGCTGTTGTTCCTTTCTCATTGGCATTCAGAAAATTCAAAGTTAATAGAGCATTATGCAGTCTATTTCTGGGGGTTTTTGTTACTCCTTTCTGTTTATTTAGCATATCCTTTAGAGTTCTGTTTGACCTTTCTATAACTGCTTGACCTGTAGGATTATGTGGTATACCTGTAATATGCTTTATATTGTAATAAGCAAAAAACTGTTTCATTTTAACAGAGACATATGATGGAGCATTGTCAGTTTTGATTTGTGCAGGTATACCCATAATGGCCATAACTTCTAGCAAATGAGTGATTACAGAATCAGCTTTTTCAGAACTCAAAGCAGTTGCCCATTGAAATCCTGAATAAGTATCGATAGTGTGGTGTACATATTTCAGTTTTCCAAATTCTGCAAAGTGAAACACGTCCATCTGCCAGATTTCATTCCTCTGAGTACCCTTTGGGTTACATCCTGCTGGTAATGGTGTTTGATTATAGAAGGAACAAGTAGGACATTTCTTTACTATTTCTTTGGCTTGTTGCCAGGTTATGGGAAAATCCTTTTTTAAACCTTTACTATTGACATGATGTTTTTTATGAAATTCTGAGGCCTCCAGCACATTTCCTATCAATAATTTATCAATCTCATCATTGCCTTGTGCTAGAGGGCCTGGCAGACCAGTATGAGATCGGATGTGAGTTATATATAAAGGATGACTCCTTTTCCTGATTGTATCTTGTAATTGAATAAATAGTGAAGTTAATTCTGAAGCATCAGGGATAAATTCTGCAGTCTCAATATGTAATACCACTCTTTCAGCATACTGAGAGTCAGTTACTATGTTGAGAGGTTCTGAAAAATCCATTAATACCAACAGAATAGCATACAATTCTGATTTTTGCACTGAATTATAAGGACTTTGTACCACTTTACTTAAATTTTCTGATTTGTAACCTGCCTTTCCTTGTTTGTTGGCATCTGTATAAAATGTACGAACTCCAGATATGGGTTTTTGCCGTACAATTCGAGGCAAGATCCAATCAGCTCTCTTTATAAAATCAATTCTGTTGCTTTTGGGATATTTGCTGTTAATTTCTCCCAAAAAATTACTGCAAGCTCTTTGCCAAGGTTCACTTTCTGTCCATAATTTTTCAATGTCCTCCTTAGTTAAAGGTACGACAATTTCTGCTGGGTCTATTCCTGCTAATTGACGAAGTCTCAATTTTCCTTTCCAAATCAAGTCAGAGATTTTTTCCCCATAAGTTTTTAATTTTTTATTTGGTTTATTTGGTAAAAATATCCATTCCAATATAATATCTTCCCTCTGCATTAATATTCCAGTAGGGGAATGCCTAGAAGGTAAAATAACCAAAATGCAATCCAGCTTTGGATCAATACGATCCACGTGCCCTTCATGTACTTTCTTTTCTACCAAGGCCAATTCTTTCTCAGCTTCAGGTGATAATTCTCTTGGACTATTTAAGTCCTTGTCACCTTCTAAGGTTTTGAACAAATTAGTCAGTTCATCATTTTTTACCCCAACAATAGTTCGTAGATGAGAAATATCTCCAAATAATCTTTGAAAGTCATTAAGAGTCTGTAGTCTATCTCTCCTAATTTGCACCTTTTGGGGTCTAATTTTTTGTAGCTCTATTTTATATCCTAAATAATTAATAGAATCTCCTCTTTGTATTTTTTCAGGAGCAATTTGTAATCCCCAGCAAGGCAAAATTTTCTTTACTTCTTCAAACATTCTTTCTAAAGTATCTGCATTTGAGTCAGCTAGTAAAATATCATCCATATAATGATAAATTATAGATTTAGGAAATTTTTTACGTATCACTTCCAATGGCTGTTGTACAAAATATTGGCACAGAGTTGGGCTATTTAACATTCCCTGTGGGAGGACCCTCCATTGAAATCTTTTAACCGGTTGAGAATTATTATAAGTAGGCACTGTGAAAGCAAATCTTTCTCTGTCTTTTTCTTGTAAGGGTATTGAAAAGAAACAGTCTTTTAAATCAATAACTATGAGAGGCCATCCTTTTGGTAACAGAGTAGGCAAAGGAATTCCAGATTGTAGAGAGCCCATCGGCTGAATTACTTTGTTAATTGCTCTAAGGTCTGTTACCATTCTCCATTTACCAGATTTCTTTTTAATAACAAATATAGGAGAATTCCAAGGGCTGGTTGACTGTTCAATATGCTGAGCATTTAACTGTTCTTCTACCAGCTCTTCTAAAGCCTGGAGTTTCTCTGTTGTTAAAGGCCATTGCTGAACCCATACAGGCTTGTCTGTTAACCATTTTAAAGGTAGAGCTGTTGGTATTTTTGGAAGATTATCAGTTGTTGTGCCCTGTTCTTGTATAATATGGATGGCTGGTGACCACTCAAAATAATGCCTTCTAATATTTCTCTCAGAAACATGTGCTAGTTTATGATTTGTTTCTGAGATTGGAGGGATTTTAATCTGAGTATTCCATTGTTGCAACAAGTCTCGACCCCACAGGTTCATAGCTATGTTAGCGACATATGGTTTTAATTTTCCTCTCTGTCCTTCTGGACCTATACATTCCAGCCATCTTGCACTCTGTTTCACTCCAGATAATGTCCCAATTCCTAACAGTTGAACGTTTACCTCTTGAAGAGGCCAAGCTGGATGCCAAAATTCTGGTGCAATTATGGTAATGTCCGCACCTGTGTCTACCAGACCAGACAACAAAACACCATTTATTTTTATCATTAATTTTGGTCTCTGTTCATTAATAGAAGTTTGCCAAAAAATTTTCTTTATGTTTTCTCCTGAATTTTCTATTCTCTCTTTTTCATCATCCTGACCAGCCTGATTTATTCCAATAGTCATTTGGTTATTTAATCGCTCAGAGCAGGGATTTCCTCTACAGCTGCAGGAAAGGTTTGAACTGGTTTTGCTATGGGGGCCTGCATGAGGCCCCTCCGGGAGTTTCCCGAAAACTGAGGCAAAGGATTACCCTGTCTGTCCTTTGTTGATCTACATTCGTTGGTCCAGTGTTTTCCCTTACCACACCTTCTGCATACTCCAGAAGGAAGGGGCATTCTGTTGCCATTGTTCCTTGAAGAAACATTGCTTCTAGGATTGACCTGTTTACACTCCCTTTTAAAATGTCCTTGCTTTCCACACCCAAAACATCTAACACTCCTCAAACCTTTTGAAATTACTTCTCCTATTCACGTATCATGCTCATCAACCTCAACATTAATTGTTTCTCTAATCCAATCTTCCAAAGGTGCAGATCTTGCCCTTAACGGCCTGATTATTCTTTTGCATGCTGCATTCGCATTCTCAAATGCCAAAGCTTCAATTATTGCCTTACTAGCTTCTGATCCTGAGACCATTCTGTTTACTGCTGAAGCCAGTCTTTCTAAAAAATCTGTGAAAGATTCTTTAGGGCCTTGCATAACCTTTGTGAATGACTCATGTTTTTTTCCTGGTTCATCAACTCTGTCCCATGCATTCAAGGCTGCCATTCGACATAAAATTACGGTTTGAACATCATATAAACATTGTGTTTGTATTGAAGCATATTGGCCTTCTCCAATAAGCTGATCCTGACAAACTTGTATTCCTTTATCCCTCCATTGTGTTTCTACGTTTCTAGCTTCCTCCTTAAACCAAGTCAGAAATTGAATTCTCTGGCTGGGTTCCAGAACAGCTTGTGCAAGGTCCCGCCAGTCCTGTGGTATAATCCTATTATATGTTGACCAAGAGTTTAACATTTGCTTTACATATGGGGAATGCATGCCATAAGATACTATTGCCTCCTTAAACCTTTTAAAATCCATCAGTTCAATTGGAGCCCAGATATTTTGTGTAGCCATTTGATCAGGCATCTGCTGTACGGTTACAGGATAAATTAAGGATGATTGTGTGAAAACAGGCTTTCTTTCTGTAACCTTATGATCCAAACTTGAACCAACTTCACTGTTAAAATTAACAGGTTTTTCTAAAGCTGTTATCCTGGCACTTAAATCGACTATCTTTTTAAATAGTAAAATGAGAATAAGCATGGTGATTAACTGCATAATTCCCATAATACTAATCTTTTCATATAGTTGTTCCATTGTCAGACTGCCTAAAATTTCAAACAAAACCCAATTTTCTTCCAATGTACACAGGAAACCCATTTTTTTAAATGTGGAAAAAATTTGTCTTTTAAATAGTTTCCTTTATGACTTACCAAATCTGCGTAGAACAGTAGAAATCCGAGCGAATTTCAAAACAGCCACCTAGAGTCCTAGGTGTAAATCCAGAGAGAGAGAGAGAGAGAGAGAGAAACAGAGAGACAGAGAGAAAGCAAGAGAGAAAGCAAAAGCGAAAGTGAAAGTGAAAGTGAAAGCGAAGGGGTAGCCGGCTAAAGCTTAAAGCCAGCCACTTGTTCCCTCTGAGCCGAGTCAAGGCTTGGCTTTACAGCCAGGGGCCCTGTTTAGCAGGGCAGGCCTGAGCTGTTTGTAGCACTGGCTTTAAGCAAGCAGCTCACAGTCCGGCCTGAGCCCAAGCAGACCTGGGCTGGGGCTAGGGAGCTGGCTGCTCCGGCTAGGGAGCCGGCCCCAAGCAGTTTTTAATGGATTCTTGTCACGTTGGGCGCCAGATGTAGATGTAACCAATCGTATTATTAAAATAAGAAACACAGAGCCAAGGTAAAAGAGAAAAGCCGAGAGGTCAGAGCTCAGAGATAAAATCTTACCTCCTGCAGTGCTCCTAGCTTCCCCGAGAGAGGGAGGTACTTCCTGTGTCCCTGTTTAAATAATCTTTCTGTTCTGCCTTCTCATTGGTTGTAAACCCAACCACATGACTGCCTCATCACTGCCTGTAAGTACCGCCCTCCAGGTCTTAAAGGCATATGTCTCCAATACTGGCTGTATCCCTGAACACACAGAAATCTACCTAGCTCTTCTAACCACCACGCTCTCACTATGGCTCTAATAGCTCTGACCCCAGGGCAACTTTATTTATTAACATAAAATTAAAATAACATTTCAGTACAAATAAAATATCACCACAGGGGGAAGTCTCTTTCCTTATTTGTGTGTTTCCACGGGTTTCTTGCATATCTTAGCAACCAGCAGTTACATCACTTCATTGTAGTCTCCTGAGTGGGCAGGTCTGGACTGGACTGGATCCTCTTGTCTTTTCCTCTCAAATACCAGTAGGCATGAACCACCATGCATGCCCAGTATACTTTCCACTGGTATTACAGTAGGATTTTCTTCCAATTTACCTGTCTATCTCTCTACCTGTGTGTGTGTGTGTGTGTGTGTGTGTGTGTGTGTGTGTGTGTGTGTATACATGTGCACATGTTCATGCCATGACACACATGTGGATGCCAGAGAATAACTTTCAGGAGTCAGTTCTTTCTTTGCATCTCAGTGAGACAGAGTCTCCCTGTTTCTTCCATATGGAGGTGGTGATTCTCTTGTGTCTGCCTCCATCTTTCCACATTGCCTTAGGAGGTCTGTTCTGACATTACAGATGTTATCACATCCAGCTTTCCACATGCTTGTTTCTAGCTATCAAACTCAGTTCATCAGTTTGTACAATAAGCAAACCTTTAACATCGAGCTACCTCACCAGCCCTGCAATAGAATTTTCTGTGAAACTCAACAACTAATCCTAAAGTTCCCCAGAGAGAGAAAACATGAAAAGTAGCCCATAAATCTCTGAAAAACTGAAATGGGAAGGACTGTACCATATCAGAAGATCTGCAGGGCTCTCTCAGTGGGCACTGAAAAATGTTTAGTAAGCAAGTGTAATGCAGCATGTGTGGGAGCCCGTTCTGGGGTTCCTCGTGGCTTTACCCAGCAGGTCCGAATAGAGGATGATCAGGACCACGGGCCTGAGTGCAGGTGTCTGAGATGGCCTGCACTTGGCTGTGCTGGGGGAGGAGGTCTTTTGCTCCACCCCTTGGCGTCTCTATAAAAACCCTGGACCAGAGACAGTCCGGGCCCGTTGGAATAGGTTCCAGGCCCTCTCGAGGCTATCCTTTATTTTCTATCTGTTTATCTCCACAAGATTCTCCGCTATAAATCCTTCTATCTAATATTTCTTGCTGCTCGCACTCAAGAAAACTCTGGGAAGCTGTGGGGGTGATGGGTAAACGCCCCACAAGCATGAGAGTCTGATTATATATAGGATGCTGATTAAGAACATCCTGTTGGTACTTCAATGGCTTCCCACATCATTTATTTACCACTTCCATTTAATTTTCCCTTGTCACTGGGAATTTTGTTTCCTGCCTCAATTTTCAACCCAGTTTCCCCCATATCAGTTTTCTGAATGTATCCAATCCCCCAAACCCCTACAGACTTGATTGTTACAAGAGTAAAGAACGTCTCCTGGTGGTTTGGCTTAATACGGTGAGGTCATTTTCCTCTGCCCAGAACAATTCAGTCAGTACAGTGACTCTCTATCTTGGTCTTTGCAGAGGAAACATTTGGCACGGAAAACAGTGTGAGACGCAAACACTCAAAACTACTTTATATTTCAAACATCATAAAAGCATGGAATTTACATTCCAGGAATTCCAGAAGAGCTTCAGAAAAACCTTGAGAAGTCAAACTTGAACCAGAGCTGCTTGTCTTAGCTGGGGAACCTGGCTTAGAAACTCACCAGCCAGACCCTGTGCTGTTCACTCTGCCAATCCGTCTTCTCAAGTCTGATCCTTTCTTTCTGTTTGCGCTGTCTCTCTGACTCTTCCTTAGCAGCCAGGGCAAACATGAGCCTGGCCACAGACAGACCTGATTCTGGATGGTGGTTATGTTACTTCCGACTACATGGTCATGCAGTAGTTTCTTAGATCTTTTGATACTCAGCTTCCCCCACTACATGAATACTACCCACACTTACATATTGCCATGAGACTCAATCCATTTGAAGTAGAGGGATTGGCAAATAGCCAACACTCAATATTTATTCATTATCTATGTAATATTTTACAATTAATTCTTAGTTTGGTTGACCCTTTAGGTTGTAGAAATTAACATTTTCAGATAGTTCACAAATACATTATTATTGTGGCATTTTCTTACAGTCTTTTGGTCCCTGCTGAGATGGATCCTGAGCCTTGGGAAGAGAACACATGGATACAAATGTCCCATTTGTGACTGGGCACTCCAGGACACCTTTTTTCTTCTTTTGACTTGAGTTTCTGCATCAGCCACCATCCTCTGCACTGATGAGAGCTGAGGGCTGCACTAACTTATGGGTAGTGAGACGCAAATTTAGTGGGTAGTTTGATAGCATGTCCATTAAGAGTAGTAGGTTCACCCCTGCAGTCTGCAAACTCCCAACCATGGCTTCTTGGCAGATTTTTAATTCTGGGCATGTATTTCCTTCTGTGGCATCGCCCTTACATCCAACTATTCCAACGGTAGTTCGTAGGCAGCTTGGAGGTCTGCTGCTGTTTTTAAACTCTAAGCAACACATAAAGCGCCTTTGCATGTTTGTCTTAGCGTGGTTTCCTATCTTCAGCTTTTACCATTATAAGTACGTTTCTCCCTTCTATCCTGAAACCTGCCCTTTTGTTAGTTTCCCTCTCCATTCATCTCTAAGGATCACACACAGCCTATTGCTAAGCTTCAGTGGACAGAGACCCCTGCCAGAGCTCATTTCTGTTGGATTTATGACTTTGTTAGCCAAGGCAAGGGAGGCAAGTGTGCCTAGGCAGAATTCTGTAATGACCGGTGAGCTTGGGTATAGAAATAGCCAAGCCTAACTGAGCTAGAGAACTGTGATACAGAACCATGCTCTGTTTTAAACCTCTAGTTATGAAGCAACAAGAAATGAATGCGGCAATATGTCTGGGAAGTAAGTTTGGGGATCAAGTGAGTAGTGGATGAGTGAATAGGAAGAGAGAAACAGGGGGACTGGCTGAAGTCTTCACAGGCCAGGCAGTGGAAGTCTTTAGGCACAGGAGCATGGAGCTTGCTTTTTATTCTTTCTGTGTAAAGACTCTTGACTGGAAGTCAGAATGTTGTAGATATCTCTTAGCAAGATGATTGGTACCCACAAAAAGCGGATGCTTTGCAAAAGTCCAGGTATGATGCTGTTACTGTCCATTTGAGAGGTAAGTGGGTCTCCCTGTTTCCTGAGCCATATCTATTTAATTAAAGGTCTTTGGAGAAAAGATGTTTAAATATGCCTCCCATTTTATCTGAACAAATAGCAACAGAAGTATAGATAGTAAGATTTGTGATCAGAGGCTGAAGCAGAAGACAGTCATTTTAATGTTCTTGTACCACTCCACATAATTAAAACGTTTCAAAAGAGCTTTAGATTGAATAGAAGCTCAGGATGTGTAAGCGCGACCACGATGGCTTGAAATCTCCTGCCAATGACAAGTAAAATACCAGTTCTAGCTACAGACCTCAACAGAATGATTAAATAAAAGTGTGTGTGTGTGTGTGTGTGTGTGTGTGTGTGTGTGAGAGAGAGAGAGAGAGAGAGAGACAGAGACAGAGACAGAGACAGAGATTGAGAGTGATTGAGACAGAGAGAGAGAGAGAGAGAGAGAGAGAGAGAGAGAGAGAGAGAGAGAGAGAGAGAGAGAGAGAGAGAGAATGTCCTTCTTTGCCAGGACAACATTGCAGAAGAATCAACTTAAAAAAGAGGAAGGATTTTGGCTCTCATTTTCTGAGACTCTAGTCTGCGTTCACTGGGCTCCGTTCTTTCTCTGGCTGGGATAATACAGAGCACCACAGTGGGGAGTGTGTGCTGAAACTGTTGTCCTTATGGTATAGGAAGCAGCATGGGAGCAGGGAAGGACAAGATACAGTTCACAAGAGCACACCCCAGGACCCATTCCAAAGTTTCCATCACATATCGAGAGCCCATAGACTTTTGCATGGGCCTTGGGGGCAGGGTCATTCCAGCTCCAAACTGTACTTGTGTACTTACATATTTATGTGTACAGGAAGCTTTTATTTTTATCAAAATGTTAATTTATATGTCTATATAATATTGGGATGGTTATATGTTTACTATAAGAATTTGTGTTTATACAAAAGAAAATCTCTTGCTTGTTGGATAATTAGTAGTAGCCTTTTAAATAATTTATTTGTTTTTAACTTTTTGGTGTTTTACTTATTTTTATTTTATGTGTATGAGTGCTTGCCTGAATATCTGCTTATTCATCGTGTGCCTGCCTGTTGCTATCAAAAGAGGATGCCAGATCCCCTGGGACTGGAGTTGAAGATGGTGAGCTGCCATGTGGATTCTGGGAATTAAACCCAGGTTCTCTGGAAGAAGAGCTAGTTCTCTTAACCCACTGACCCATCTCTCCAGCCCCAGCAGCAATCTTAAAAAAAAAAAATCCTTTGAGACAGAAAGTATATTTTAAATATACTTAAAATTTTAAGTATTTTAGGTACAGTGTGGGAGCCCACAAAGTTTTCCTAGTGAGAGCTGAGCTTGCTTTAAACAGCAAGGCTGCATTAGGGGATGGCTTGACCACATGCATGGTCACCAGGTGTCTGGAATGGTCTGGACTTGGCTATGCTGGGGGGAGGTCTTTTGTTCCACCCCTTGGCATTCCTTTAAAATCCCTTTAGTAGAGACAGAAGGGGCTGGTGGGTTTGGACCAGGCCCTCGCGAGGCTATCCTGTGTTTTCTATCTGTCTCTCTCTCCTCTGTATTTCTATGTACATACTTCTTGTTTCTCCCTGATCAAGAGTACCCTAGGGGTTGCGGGGAGCTCCTCTCCCTCAGTACAGACCTAAATATAACTAATCTCTACAATCTCATTATACTCATTCTATCATTATACATTTATAACTAGTTAAATTTCATCTATATATTTTCCAATTTACTTCTCCAAATTATTTTGAAGCAAATGTACTATTAGACTACCATGTCTGGATTCCTTGAATACAAACAGTATTATATACTGTAGTACAATTTGTTATGAAGATGGTATTAAGTAATTGATGACAGGGTAACATATAAAGTGTGGATATGTTGTACAAAGAGTTAATCTAAGTCCCAGGCAAGACTGGTTGTGGTAGAGTATGATTCTGTCACATTACTACGAAAAGCTTGCAATTTAAAATGTCTTTCTTATTTGTAGAATTTTCCATTTAATATTCTCAGATCTTGTTGAGAGGTCACTAAAATAATAGAACATGAAACTATGCACAAGAACAGAATAGTATATAGGATTTGAATTAGCTTACATTCATTGAATTTTATTATTTTTTTCACTGAGCTTCGTCAATAACATAACGATATGGATATTAAACACATTATGCATATTATGGTCAATGGTGATCATCACAGCAATAGAAATATTTACCAAGACATTTGGATTAACACATGATCCAACATTCTGGAGACTCTCATGTGCAAGCCCTTGCCAAGATATAAGGGAAAGATAGAAAGCTCATGATCCCCTCCGCCTTTCCCTGCATGCTTGCTAGAGACTTCCCATAGTTCGCTAGTTTTCTTCCCTCTAGAAGGCTGGGTGGTTCATCCAAAGAGTGGTCTGTATTTTCAAGATGCCTAAACTTATCTCATCCAGTTCATTTCTGCCTCCATTTCTGCTAAAATGCCATATTTTGTTTTCCCTGGTAAGTTTGAGACAGATGAAAAAATAAAATGCTGTTCATGAGAACAATATCTCACCCCTGCTTTATTGTCAGGGGTGACATCATTCTGGCTGACAGCTTTACTTTGTATGCAAGTGACTAGTTGCCTATTTTTCCTACACAGAAATCAACAAAACAGACAGAAGGTTCACAGAAACATAAATAGTGGGCATCTGTGAGGTGGTGTGTGTTTTAGGAGAAGGGAGCAAAGGATGCCAATGCTCTGATTCAGAAGAATGTTTGACGTGGTACCTGTGTATACTGTTCATGTCTCTATGACATTGAAGCCATAAATAGCCTCAAATGCTCACAGTCCAACAAAGCCACCAGTGGTATAACTGTGCCTCCAGGGTCTACTATAAATACTCTTCTGTGTTTGTACTTGGAAAATAGGGGGAAAAAATCCGTGGCAAACTAAGAGTTTATTTTTTTATAGCAGCCCTGAGCACACAAGGACTAATTGTGTCGTGATTACTGTCTCTACCACATCCAGATACAGCTAAGGCTCAATATGCACTTTAGTTACAAAAACCAGTTCTGCTCATGGCTTGCTGATATGTGTTTATGAGATATATGAAAAATATTTGTTGATTGCTGTAACGAAGTTTCTGCTGCCTGATGCCTTTTATGCTTATATAGCGAATAAGAATGTTTTGTTTACTAGGTAGTTGTTGCCAACTTGACACAAGTTGATGTCATCTGGGAAGAGGAACATCAACCAAGGAGATGCCTCAATCAGACTGCCTAAACAGAGTTCCTCCATGGTCTCTGCTTCAGTTCCTGCCTCCAGGTTCCTTCCTTGAGTTCTTGCCCTGACTTCCCTTGGTGATGGAGTGTGACCTGAAATAAAGCCTTCTTCCCCAAGTTGCTCTTAGTCTTGGTGATCATCACAGGAATAGACATTTGAATTAACACATGATCCATCATTCTGGAGACTCTTATCTGTATGCCCCTACCAAAGACATAAAGCCAATGAGACAAAACCCCATCTGTCTATTGCATTTAAAACACAGTATAAAACCAAATTCTAATCACTCTACTTGTGCAATTGACCACATTGAATTGTTTAGGATGTTGCTTAGGTCCTATAAATCACCCAGAATAACCATCTCATCATTCAATGAGCAATTACAAATTGTCCACATTTCCCTCCTTCAACTGTGGCCCCACCCCTGCCCCATCCCTTCCTTTTCCCCATTTCTAATGCCTGAGACTGCTCTAATATACATCCCAATGCTTCCAACTACCTCTTCCTAGAAAAGTTCTACTGGCCAGGAAAACCAAAGTATTCTACTTGTGTCTATGTTAATGCTAATTATTTTGGAATGCCATTTGTTCATTAGCTAAAAACAATAGAAACTATATATAGGTTTTGGAAAAATAACAGTTTATTGAAAAGTGCAGCCACATCACAAAGGAAACTCTGAGGGGCAGCTCCAAAGAACTCAGCTTCAAGATATGTCAACATTCTGGGACTCAAGTCCAGCCGACTTCTCCTACTGGATTTTTTTTTCTGTCCCAGAACTAAATTCTCAGGCAAAAGAAGGCAGTCAACCTGGTTGGGTTGTATGTACAGCCTGGGGAAGGGTTGGAGAGGTAAGCATCCCTACCATAACCACAGTGAAGTGAGAGAAGGAAGCAACACACTGAAAACCATGTGTGGTGATGTATTGTGTATCCCAATAAGCTTACCTGAGGATCAGAGCACAGAGCCAGCCACTAGATTAAACATAGAGGTCAGGCAGTGGTGGCACACACATTTAATCCCAAGCAAAGGCGTGAGATCTCAAGTGCTGGGATTAAAGGTGCATGTCACCACTGCCTGGCTCTGTTTCTAATCTAGTGGCTGGCTCTGTCCTCTGATCCTCAGGCAAGATTGTTAGAGTACACAATATATCACCACAACCATCACTGCAAACTCCTAAAATCGACTCTGCTGCTTTAAATTTCCCTTGTGTGACGTGAAGATTTACGTTTGGACTTTCTTTCTTTCTTTATTTCCTTCTTTCTTTTCTTTTCTTTCTTTCTTCCTTCCTTTCTTTTTTTCTTCCTTCCTTCCTTTCTTTTCTTTCTTTCTTCCTTCCTTTCTTTTCTTCCTTCCTTTCTTTCTTTTCTTCCTTCCTTCCTTCTTTCTTTCTTCCTTCAGGTTTAATTACCTAGTTTTCAGATGCAGCAATCTTGTGTGATTGGTCTTGATTTGAGTTCTGGACTACGTTTGCCACCCAGATTATCCCACAGTTTCAGAACGAAGCAATCTGATGCCCCCATGGTCTGGGTTGTTGGTAATTCTTCAGCTAAGGCAGCACCATCTGCTGGCTTTGGGATGAATAAACCAAGCAGACACAAACTCAAAAGCTAGAGGAGTGGATCGTCTGCATAGCAGGGCCAGAGACCCTAGAATTCAGGTGTGGTGATTCCCATCCCCGTCATTTCCTATTGCAGGGAACTGTTTTCAATCCAGCATTGGAGAGTCACACAGAAAAGAAAAGCAGTTATTTCCAGGCCTGCAAATTCAGAAGAGTGTGGAAGTGTGTACTTATTGTGGAGGGATAATCACTTGGGAGTATTAATGGTTAGAAAATAGAACAATAGCACTGGTGTTCTATTAGAACTGTGTAATTATTAAGATGGATGGTAGTTTTGAAACGGAAGACTTAAAGGACTTTATAGTTTACATTTTTCCTAACATGTAATGGGCAGGAAGGAGACAAGCAAGAAGATGACAGATGGAGACTGGCAGAACATCAAAGACAGTCAGTCACTGTGAAGAGTAAGCCAGATTACAATTTATTGTGGCTCTGGACAGTGTGGCATCTTCCCTAGATCTGTGACAGCAGCCTCAGCCTCTCTCTCTCTCTCTCTCTCTCTCTCTCTCTCTCTCTCTCTCTCTCTCTCTCTCTCTCTCTCTCTCTCTCTCTCTCCCCCTCGGGAAATGAGGCTTGTTACTGACTCCTTTTCATAGTATAGACTATGCCATGACCCCAAGAACACCTTCTGATTGTTCTCGGATAGAACTGTCTAATTCTACCTAGAAGACCCATTCTTAAGACTTCTCCTTGTTTTTGCAACAACCCAGGTCCCGGGGATAATGGAGTATCATCCCAACTGAAGATAATACAAAATAAATAAATAAATAAATAGGCACAATTTACTCACCTGGGGCTAAATCAAAGAGGGTACCAGAGGGAGAACATCCAAGGCTGTGTTCCTGTGATGAAGTGAAGACTGACTCTCTTTCTCACGAGAGAGAATATCAACAGTACTTAGAGCAGTAACCATGCCTGCACTGTTTTGTATGAGCATCCTGTCATTGTTGATCATCTTTATATTCAAACCAGGGTCCCCACTACACTTAAGTCCTGTCGGCTTATACTGGAAACACTTGCCTCCATACTTCCACAGAATACCACGCAGAGAGTTGCAAACAATACATGTTCTATAAATATTCATTGCTGATAATAAAATGTAAGTTCACAATTTTTATTTTTAAAATCAATTGCATCTTAATGGAAATTACTGATTTACTCTTCAAATCTGCTGTGTTCCCACATGCAAGCTCTTAAGCTTTTTAGGTAAATCCTTGGTACTGATAGAAATATTATTTTAATCTGGATTACCATGAGGCAATTAGATTTGGCACACAGGTTGTTGACACAGAACTGTAAAACTAGAAGAGACCCAAGCTTTGACTCTTTAGCCTATACTGTTCAGGGTAAATAATTGGTATTTTAAACAGTACTATTCACATAGCATGGAAGATTTATTTAATGTGAACATATATTATAAAATGGCTTTGGTTATTTTTATGCAGAACATAAGATACGACTATTTTAGACATCTTTTTAGGCAGCGCCTTAGATCAAGCACATGGACATCCCGTGTTCTTGTTCAGGGACTTTTTCGCTAAGTACCACAAGCTGAATGGCTTAAACAGTTCTGGAAGGGAGACATAAGCACAAAGGTCTAGCAGGTTGCTTTCTTCTGAGAACTCTGAGGGAAATTGTTCTGTCCATCTTTGTCTTAGTCGAGTTAAACTGCTATGAAAATACCATAGACAACATACTATGCCATTCCACATGACAGAAAGGCTGTTGTTTGTTGTTGTTTGGTTCTGGAAGCCAAAGGCAAAGTCAGCATGCTAGTGTGGTCAGGTTCTGACGATTTCCCACTCTTCTGAGTTAGAGACTCAGAAAATTCCTGTCTGCCCCAGGATGGAATGAGGGAGCTCTCTGAGGTTGCTTTCACCAGACACTGATCCCATTCATAAAGATTTAATCCTTGTTACTTAATCCCTTCTAAATATTCCATGGTCGCACGTGTGTTATCACATTGTAGGTTAGGATTTAAACTTGGGGCTTTTCTCGGAGCGTGAACACTATGTTCAGAGTAATATTTCTTGTCTTGCTTTTGTGTGGTTTGCAGGTAAGCCTGGCAGTTCCTTGGCTTGCAGAAGCACTTCCCGCCAGGCCAGCCTTCATCTTCACAAGGAGACTTCCTCTGTGTATGACTATGTCCAAATTTTCCCTTTTGAAGAAAACAGTTGTTCTTCTGTAGGGCTACTTGCTCTACTCCATGACGACCTCATCTGAACTAATTCCATCTAGAATGTCCCAGTCTACAGTCATGTGCTGAGAGTTAGGATTTTGACATAGGAAGGTGCAGACAATAAAATTCAACCTGTAACATGTTCTCGTGGTTTAAAAACTTATTTCTAAATAAATTATTTCTTTGTTGAAATTTTATACTATTTCTCTTTCTCCTCACTTAGAATTGGACTGAATTGACTTCTTGCCTAAGGCAGAAAACAACCCCATTTAATCCATTATTTGCTCCCACCAAAGCAGGCAGGATGGTCATTGTGGTTTGATATTCACTAGGTCCTTGTCTTTTGAGTGAGGCTATGATGGTCTAAAGTCAGGATCCACAGCAGGACATTGCTTCCCTGGCTACTACCCTGGATATAAACCAGGAAAAACCCTGTTCCTGCTATTGAAAGGAGGCAGACCTCAGTCAGTTTTAGTTCTTTGCTAACGAGAGTTGGAAGTCAAATAGTCAGCATCAGGAGAGACACATAGGATCTTCAGGCTAGCTTTCATTCTGAGCTTGTGTTCATTTTTACTATTGAAGGCACTGATTGGTATTACACTGAGTCTGTAGGTTGTTTGGGGCAGTATAGTATAGTAATGGTGACAAAATTTATTCTTGCAATCTACAAGTATAAGACTCTTGCCTTATAGGTGACCCTGATACATACAACCCAGAGTCGTCTGTTGGCATCCCTCTTTCCCCTTATATCTCAGTGCTAGAAATGTCATATTTGGTTGTTAACTCTCAGAAGCCTGTTCTCATGAGAGACAGAGAGGGAGGTGGAGGTGGAGAGGAACTGGGAGGAGTAGAGGGAGGGGAAACTGTAATCGGGATCTATTGTATGAGCAAAGAGTCTATTTTCAGTAAATGGAACACAATTTTAAAAAGAGATACATAAAAGGCCAGGCGGTGGTGGTGCACGCCTTTAATCCCAGCACTCAGGAGGCAGAGCCAGGCGGATCTCTGTGAGTTTGAGGCCAGCCTGGGCTACCAAGTGAGTCCCAGGAAAGGTGCAAAGCTACACAGAGAAACCCTGTCTCGAAAAACCAAAAAAAAAAAAAAAGAGAGAGAGAGAGAGAGAGAGAGATACATAAATGTCTTCCCTTCAGTGACTAGCTCCCCTCTGCAGCATTCTCTGATGCCACCAGTTTCTCCTGACACTGCTTCCTGTTCCAGTCAGAGCCACTCCAAAACCCCCGACTCCCACCGTTGTCTCTCACAATTGTTTCTCTTGCCATTTGTGATGCTTTGGGACACTTTCTGAGCTGGCTGACTTTAGATTCCTTTTTAGCTCTGGACATTCCTTCATCTTTAGAGTCTGTACAGCATCGAAACTCTCTAATTTAGATGTTCTTACTTTCCTGACAACCCCTCTACCTCTTTAAGCCTGGGATCATGGGGCCTCTACTCTGAATTTGTGTACTGTGTCCTTTTCTACCATGAGAAATGGATGATGGAGAAGCCCGCACCCCATGGAAACACTTCACTCAGGTTCTAGCACTTTCAACTCAGCAGGCCAAAGGGCAGGGGAGATCACAGCACTCATGATGACCATCAGGTAAAGCTCTTGCCACAAACTATTGTTTCTACAGCCTGAGAGACAATCCCAGCTGTTTCTAGTAGTTTCCAAAAGGCATACTTTAGCGAAGATGACATTATAGCAGGATCTGGCATCTGTTTCCTCCTTCAATGCTGCAGCTCTGGCTCCATTTTCCTTCCCTCCTAGAAGAGGAAGTAGCTTAGCTATTGCTTTTCTGCTGTGTGGACAGTTCAAGGCTGACCTGACCCATGATGCCTATATCCCTAGCCTTTCAGGCACTGAATGTGCCTTTCAAGCCAAAAGCGCTCTCCACAGCTCATTTAGCCCAAACCACAGGGAGTGTCTTCTGCCTCCACCTTCCTTCACAGACTATTGCTGTGGTACTAAGTGCCTACATAAAGACATTGAAGACAACTCACACCAGCACACCTGAAAGCTCTGCAACAAAAAGAAGTGAGCATACCTAATAGGAGTAGATGACAGGAAATAATCAAACTCAGGGCTGAAATCAATAAACTAGAAACAAAGAGAACAATACAAAGAATCAATGAAACAAAGAATTGGTTCTTTGAGAAAATCAACAAGATAGACAAACCCTTATCCAAACTAACTAAGAGGCAGAGAGAGAGCATCCAAACTAACAAAGTCAGAAACGAAAAGGGGGATATAACAACAGACACCAAGGAAATCCAAAGAATCTTTAGGTCATACTTTTAAAAACCTGTGCTCTATAACATTTGAAAATATAAAAGAAATGGATAATATTCTCAATAGACACCACTTACCAAAGATAAGTCAAGATCATATAAACAATTTAAATAGACCTATATCCCCTAAGGAAGGAAATAGAAGCAGTCATTAAAAGACTCCCAACCAAAAATAGCCCAGAGCCAGATGGTTTTAGCACAGAATTCTACCAGACTTTCAAAGAAGTGTTAATGCCAGTACCCCTCAAATATTCCACAAGATAGAAACAGAAGGACCATTGCTCAATTCGTTTTATGAGGCCAAAGTTACCCTGATACCCAAACCACACAGAGATCCAACAAAGACAATTGCAGACCAAATTCCCTTATAAACATACATGCAAAAATACTCAATAAAACATGTGCAAACTGAATCCAAGAACACATCATGAACATCATGTACAATGACACAACAGAAAGATCATCCACTATGATCAAGTAGGCTTCATCTCAGACATGCAGGGATGGTTCAACATACAAAAATCTGTTAATGTAATCCAACACATAAACAAAAAAGAAACAAAAACCACACAATCATCTCATTAGATACTGAAAAAGCCTTTGAAAAAATCCAACAATCCTTCATGCTGAAAACCTTGGAGAGATTAGGGATATAAGGAACATACCTAAGCATAATAAAAGCAGTTTACAACATGCCTATAGCCAACATCAAATTCAATAGAGAGAAACTCAAAGTGATTCCACTAAAATCAAGAATAGGACAAGGCTGTCCACTCTCTCCATATCTATTCAATATAGTATTTGATGTTCTAGTGTGAGCAATAAGACAAAAGGAGATCAAGGGGATACAAATTGGAAAGGAAGAAGTCAAAGTATCACTATTTGCAGATGATATGATAGTATCCATAAGCAACCCCCAAAATTCTATAAGGGAACTCCTATAGCTGATAAGCACTTTCCAGGAAATGGCTAGACACAAAATTAACCAAAAACAAATTAGTAGCCCTCCATATACAAACAATAAATGAGCTGAGAAAGAAATCAGGGAAACAGCACCCTTCACAATAGCCACAAATAATATAAAATATCTCAGTGTAACTCTAACCAAGCAAGTAAAAGACCTGTATGATAAGAACTTCAAGTCTTTGAATAAAGAAATTGGAGAAAATATCAGAAGATGGAAAGATCTCTCATGCTCTTGGATCAGCAGAGTTAATATAGTTATAATGGCCATCTTACCAAAAACAATCTATATATTCAATGCAATCACAGTTCCTTACAGACCTTAGAAGAAGAATACCCAACTTCATATAGAAAAACAAAAAAACCAGGATAGCTAAAACAATCCTGTCCAATAAAAGAACATCTGGAGGTATGTTCAAGCTGTACTACAGAGCTATAGTAATAGAAACCACATGGTATTGGAAAAAAATAGATAAACTGATTAATGGAATTGAATAAAAGACCCAGACATAAATCCACACACCTATGGACACATGATTTTTTATAAAGAAGCCAGAAATACACAATAGAAAAATAAAACCATCTTCAACAAATAGTGCTGGTTTAACTGGATGTCAGCATATAGAAGAATGTAAATAGATCCATATCTATCACCCCACATAAAACTCGAGTTCAAGTGGATAAAAGACCTCAACATTGAACCTAATAGAAGAGTAAGTTGTAAGTAGCCTTCAAGTAATTGGTACAGGGAACAACTTCCTGAACAGCAATAGCTCATGCATTAAGAAAAAAAATCAATAAATGGGACCTCATGAAACTGAAAAGCTTCTGTAATGCAAAGGACATTGTCATTCAGAAAAAGAAGCAGCCTACAGAATAGGAAAAGATTTTCAATAACTCCACATCAGATAAAGGGCTAATATCCAAAATATATAAGGAACTCAAGAAACTAGACATCAAAAACCAAATAATACAATTAAAAATAGGCTACAGAACTAAACAGAGAATACTAAAAAGGGGAATCTCAAAATGGCTGAGAGCAAAGAAATTTTCAACATTCTTAGCCATCAGGGAAATACAAATCAAAACTACTTTGAGATTCCATATTACACCTGTCAGAATAGCTCAACTCAAAAACCACAATGACAGCTTATGCTAGAGAGGATGTGGAGCAAGGAGAACACTCCTCCATTGCTGGTGGGAGTGCAAACTTGTACAGCCACTATGAGTAGAGATTTTCTTGGCAGCTTATTCCTACTATCTGCATACATACTTCCCCCAAGGTACCTTGTGAATAACCTTAGCTATCATTTTAATGGTGCTTTTCTATATTCCTAGTATAAACTCAAACTTTTTGTTGATTGAGTAATTATCTAATTCCTGGACTAATTCTAAAGTGCATGAGCTCTCACAAAGTATGTGTGGCTATCTAACTTTGCATTTTGTCTTTTTTGCAGGGAGAGGATGCTAGAGACCTTACCCAAGGCCTCACACTTGCTAGAAAAGCATTCTACCACTAGCTAAATCCTGAATTCTTGTAAACCTAAGATTATGAAATACTGATAAAAATGCCCTTTTGCCATGCCTACCCAGTGTCCCTAGGTCAACTTCACTAGGTGAATCTACTCACTTACAAACAGAATCTTGTACATTCTGCTGAAGAGCAGAACTAATTACCTTAAATTGTCACCTATTCAGCCCTGATATTTGTTTGGGAGACCAACACTACTTTCAGCAACCAGTCACTGTGCTTGAAATGTCACATGGGCCCAGATCGACAATAAGCACTCCCTTTCAAATTATATATACCCCCATGGTATGCTCAAAAATGTTTAATAGCTGGTTCAATGACTCCCAGCGGAAAAGCCTTTTTCATAGGATTTGCTCATTTTCGCAGTGTGGTCTTGCTTTGATTCACGCCAGCCTGATGTTGCCAAATTCCTGAAATTTTACTAATAACTTTAGTAAATGGCACAGCTGCTGGCTGCAGCTTACCCCTGTCCATATGGGACAGAAGAGGGAAGATGTGGGTTTTACTTCCACAGGGAACCATGAGTCATCAGGGTACGAGAGTTAACTACTCACAGCTAGAGAAAAACTTCTGACACAGAGAAGTGATGTTGAAAGTGATGTGGGTCACATTATTCCCTTGAAATGTGTGGTAGACTCAGCAAGTAGAAATGTTTTCATAGAAAGCAGGCATGACACTTATCTCCTTATAGAGCAGGCTGTAGCAGGCAGGTACCTGTGTTGTGTTCTGATCCTTCTTCAGTTTGTGAGTACATTACTATCTTAGTTAGGGTTTCTGTTGCTGTGACAACACACCATAACCAAACGCAACTTGGGGAGGGGTTTATTTGGCTTACACTTTCACATCACAGTCCATGCTCTAAGGAAGAAGTCAGGGCAGGAACTCAAAGCAGGTACCCGGAGGCAGGAGTTAATGCAGAGACCATGGAGAAACACTGCTTACTGGCTTGCTCCTCATGGCTTTCTCAGCCTGCTTACTTACATACCCAAGGGCCATCAGTCCAGAAGTGGCACCACCCAAAAAGGTCTGGGACCTCCCTCATCAATCCTTAATCAGGAAAAGGACCCCACAGTCCTGTGCATAGGCAGATACTATGGAGGCAATTTCTCAGCTGTGGTTCTCACATCTCAGATAACTCTGGCTTATGCCAAGTTGACAAAACAACAACAAAAATAAGCAAGGTAGTTACCCAATGCAGGAAATACTGGGATTACTAATAAAAGGACTATTTATTAAAGGATTATTTTGAGAGGAACAACTCACTAATACAGGATAAGGCAGATTTAGTTCCAGAGTTTTAGTTCCTGGAAGGTTGAGAACTGGTCCCACACTGCTTCATACTGACTGATTCGGTCTCCACCACCCAAGAGCACTCGAGAGAAGGGACCTGCTTACATACTCCCCAAGTCTTAAGCTAGCCAAGAGGCCATGCCGTAGGCACTGATACCCAAAGGCCATAGGTGGAATGAACACCCACTACAGTTACCCTCCATGACAAAGGAAAAACTAAGTTACAAATGGAGCTAAGGTTGTTGATCTGCTGACTTTAAAATAGAAAGGCATATGTTAGTGGAAAAGGCTTTGTTAAAATTCAGGTTTGATTGAGAAGCTGTATTTAGAAGGGTGAAGATATTATTCTGGACCATTCAAGGGACCTAAATATAACTAAAAGTATAAGAAAAAAGGCAGAAGAGAAAACCTGGGAGACAACAGTGTGAGTTGTTTCTGGGTTGCAAATATAGGAAGGGTCTATTAGTAAAGCAATGTGTGCAAGCTTTGAAAGCTGGCAGACAGAAGCAGTGTCTCCTAGAGTCCCTAAAAAGGAACTAATTCTATGGACACCTTGATATTTTGAGTCCCATATAGTATTTCTAGGCAACATATCTGTAATGTAATAGATGAACGTTGTTTCAAGCCTCTATGTTTATGATAATTTGTTATAGCAACAAACAAGACTTCATACAGATTAGACTTTGAACACGTACTAGTCAAAGTTAAGCATGCCACAGACCCACTGTACTGGGCTAGCACTTCTTTCAGCTCAGCCCCTTAGTCAAGTGTCTCCAAGCCACTGGCTCCGGAATGTCAGCTATGATTCTGCCTTTGGCCCTTTGGTCTTAGCTGCATTGAGTATTGTGATATTTGGGACCGGACTTCTCATATAGACTGTTCTTCTTCTACCAGCATGCAGCAGAGCCTATTTACAGATACCCAGTCAACCCCACATTGTATCTCTCCTGAGGACAAGGAGACTTAGCTAGTCATTGCTCTAATATAGCTCCTTTCCTAACAATTTCCACAGAACTCATTGTGTGCTGTGTTCAAGGCACCTAAATCCTAGGCTTTATAATGGTCCTTATTGCCTCCATGAAGAAAGTTAACTCTTCCAAAAAGAAAGAACTCTTGTTACCTGTTTCTGCAAAATTAGGCAAAAATCCCTCACAATGGCATTCACAGCTTCCCAGAGTTTTGCCCCAAACTCCTTTTCTAAGGATATTTCTCAAAACTCTTCTACTGACATTTACATTCCAACCACAATGTCATCTAAAGCTACTTGCATTTTTCTGCTTCATAACGTCTATATATTCATCCATTTTTCCCACCAACACTATGTAGCACAGTTCCTGTTTTCTAAAACCATAAGCTGCAGAATGTTAAAAGGTACAGAGAAGGGTACGTCGTTTAGAAAAAGGGAAGACCATGGATCTGACGCTGAAGGACTCATGCTCTAATGGAGGCTCCGTGAGACAATGAATATCAACAATGGAAGAAAGGGTCACATTTCCAGTGGAAGAACTAGGCTGGCTTGCATTCTTGGGATTCCTTCCCCACATCAGATGCAACCATAACTCAAAGAAAAGGGGTTTGGGAGTGGAAAGCTGGATTTCAGCCACCATTTTTAGCAGTCAGTTTCTTGGTCAACTAGGCAGAATGCTAAGCCTTCATTTACCCACAAAGGAAAAGGGAATGGGTAATCATCTTAGCGTTGCATTGAGTGAGAGAAGTGAGAGTTACCAATGCTGTGTAATCTGAAAAGTACCAGGTACAGACGATCCCTGGTTGGTTATGAAGGCTTCACAACAAGCCACTCCCCTGAAGCCACTTTGGTCTAAGGATTACTTTGAGATTATATTGGTCAAACTTCCCATCGTGAAGCAGCAGACACAAAGGGCTCTTGGCCCTCCACCTTCTGAAGGCAGCACATAAAGGAAGGCAATTCTGTTCCCCTCAGAGAAGGAAAACAGCTCTTATTGCCAGACACAGAGTCATTGCTGAGCTGTCTGCAAGGAGAACCAACCTTACTAGAATTACCCTTATCTTCTATGAGTTTCTCCCAAATATTTATTATCCCCCCACACACACACAATTTACTGTCTAAATCTTTTGTTCTTTATCTTACCACCTTTTCAAAACTTGTCACTCTTTGTTAAAATGATAAATGCTCTCTGAGGATCTAACTACTTCATTGGTGAAGGGGAAAAATCAGTAGCCCTCTTGAGAGTTTGCCTCCATCTCGAGGTATCTGCTGACCTGTAGATGAACACAGAGCTGACCAGTAGGTGAACTTAGAGCTGACCTGTAGATGAACCCATAGCTGAACAGTGAATGAACTGGAACAATAAATCTGAATGTATATATATCCCGGACCCAGCAAAACAGGATATAGGGAGTAAAAATTATGTCTCTATAGATACCCTGCATCCTGTCAGCCATTAGTAATTTCACGCTTATAGTTCAGCCAATAACTTCAAAGAACTACCTCACCCCTAGCTCCCTCGTCCAATCTTAAGACACTAAGACATGTAACCCACTGCTCGTAAATTTTTCCTGTATAAACCCCTTGTAATAAGTGCTCTGGGTTTCCTCCTTCACTCGCTGTAACGGAGTGTCGGACCAAGTCCCTACCCGGGCTTGGCTTGAATAAAGAAACCTTTTGTTTTTGCATCGGAAGTCGGTTCCTTGGTGGTCTTATTGTGTGGGAGGGGTCACGACATGGACATAACAATTGGTACTTCATTCCTGGAGCAAGACCTCTGTGCATATAAACATTAAAATACTAACATCAGATACAATACATATGGGTTTTCTCCTGCTAGTAGTATTTCATCACTTTAATAGCTCATAAGTAAGTTAATTAATTAATTAAAAAGAGAAAGATGCAGTATAACAATCCTTCCTCCCCCTTTCACATTTGTTTAAAGAAAACCTGTTGTTTATGATTAAGGTCATGAACCATTTCCACTTTCCTTCTTTAAGTTTTCACAGTGCAGGCTTTACTTTTCTTCCCAAAGGTATTCTTCCATTTGAAGCAATATACGATGACATAAACCTCCAGGAAAATAGGCAAAACCCGAATGAACAGCCTCCTTAGTTACTGAGAAATGGATAACATGAACTCCTTCTAGAGCAAAAATATGACAAGAACACTGGGAGAAACCATGTGTAACTTAGCCTTTAAAAAAAAAGTTGTCAAATTGCCCATTTGAATTACAAGGAGTTTGGAGAGTAATTTATTAGCTTATGATGTTAGAAATGATCAAATCCAAATGAGCCAAGCTTAACCAGAAAATGACAAATTTGTTGAAATGAAACCAAATGCTAGCCACTGGCTCTGGACTGTCTCCGGAGGCAAGAGCTTTCTTCTTTCCTTGCTTTCCTTTTTCTCTGCTGCTCAGAATGATGGTTTCATGTCCCAAGACGCTTCTTCCTGTATACAAAAGCGTTTGCTGTCTTCTGATTTATAGTGGTTCCATTTGTGATTTCCAACTTCACAATGCTGTGACATAAACCACACTTTACTTAGCATTTTAATTTTAATCTCCTGGGCTAGTGATGTGCATTTCTAAACTCTTTTTACATTGCTGGCAGTAGCAGTGAGGTAACACTCTACACTAGCCCCTTGACCACACATCAGAATCCAACACTCTACAATGATCTGTATTACTAAGCTATGGTGGGTGTAGGTTGGGTGTATTAAGTGCATTTTCAGCTCACAGTAAAAAGCCCCCCAAATGGCCATTACACTCCGTATTAGGAAGGCAATCTCATCTTTATTTCTGTAGGGACTCAGCAGGAGCCTCAACATGGTCTCTTCCACTGTTCGCTATGTCTAGGTTTGTCAGGAAGACTGCTAGAACAGTTCCTCGTGTGACAAGGACTAATAAATTCATGATTTAAGAGATTTCAAGCAGGAAAGCATTGCCATGGGGGAAATCGGGGAGGAAGAGCATGATTAGTTCAAAAATAGCAGATGAGGACAGAAGATCTCTCCAATCATGTGCCAGCTCTCTGAGACTCAGGGTTGTATTTAGAATAGTTTCTCAACTTCAGGTCTATTTTACCGAGAGGTAGGAATTAGTGAGCTTCCTTCCCATTAAGGATGGTTAGGAATATCCTGTGCAGTGCAGGACTCGTAGCTACATCCTAGGGTCTTCCCTCTGGAAGCATGGAGCACTCCCTCTTCAGTCACAGAAAAGGCAATGACCATTTCCTAGAAGGAATTATTAGCAACAAATGTGAAAAAAAAATGAAAAGAGAAAGGCACCCATGGAGACTCATCATTCTTGCAGCAAAAAAAACCATTTCTTGTGCTTCCAAGAATGGGTTGGGTAAAGTTAGTAGAGCTCATTGATAAAATACCTTTAAGACAACTTGGAATAAAAATTGAGGAAGCTAGGGCTGCTAGCTTCTGCTAAGCAGACAGGAGATGGTTGTGTTCTTCTCAGCAGCCTTTATGACCTATATTTTATCTCTAGGCTGATGTGACCTGGGAAACCTTAGATAGATTTTAATGAATGAATGATTTTAGTGAATGAAAAAGTTAACAGTAGGATTTTTTTCTTAATGGCATCCTTAAGTTCATACATTACTATGTTGAAGGTAGAATTTTCAAAGCTTCAATTACATCACTCTACATGATATTATCATAAAATAAGAATGAACTTTCAGTGCAAATTGAGCCCACACAGATTGTTCTAAGATTAGAAACTAAAATTTTAATGTATTGCCAAGTGTTCAACTTTAATTCCATGATAGGTGGCCTAAACATAAGAAAAGGAATTTTAAAAATAAAGCCCAGGAGATATATTTACATTAAAGAAGTTACTTGTGACATTGTAAGACTTATGCAATTAAAGGAGATTTTGTTAATTTGATTTAGAATAAATGAGGTGACTTCAGGAGATTTTACACAAGGCATATTTTGAAGCAGTAATGGGTAAGAAGAGATATTAAAAAAGGGAAATTTTTAAAGTAATATAATAGTTACTTTTCTTGTTATCATAAACACAGTTGAAGACATGCTATGGAATAATGCTTTTGTACACTGGTTTAATAAAGCACTGATTGGCCAGTAACCAGGCAGGAAGTATAGGTGGGATAAGCAGACAAGGAGAATTCTGGGAAGGTTGGAAGGCTAAGTCATGCCAGCCCGCTGTCCAGGGAGCATGCAGGTAAAGCCACAGAAAACGTGGTGACATACAGATGAACAGAAATGGGCTGAGTTTAAACCTAAGAGCTAGTCAGTGGTAGGCTTGAGCTAATGGCCGAGCAGTTTTAATTAATATAAGCTACTGAGTGATTATTTTATAAGCAGGCCATGAGACTGAGGGAACCTGGGGGGACCGGAGAAAACTTCAGCTACAAAGACAGAAGGTTTATTTAGGCTCACAGTGTAGGGGTACAATCTGTGTTAGCAAGGAAGGCATGGTGGCAAGATTGGGAGGCAGCTGGTCACGAGGGTGCACAGCCAAAAGTCAAGAAGAGATGAATGCCTGTGCTCAGCTCTTGTCCTCCTTTCTAGTCAGCCCACACTCTAGCCTATGGGAGGTGCTGCGACATTCAGGATAGGTCTTCCTTGCTTAGCTAAACATCTTTGTAGACACACCCAGAGCTGCGTTTCCACAGGGATTCTAAGACTCCTCAAGTTGTCAGTGAATGTTAACCATCACAATTATACCCCTTTTCAATTTGACACATGAACACATCATTATCTTTGTTTTAGTTTTTTATTTGTGTGTGTATGTGGGGGGGGTATATTTGTGTGTGTGTGTGTGTGTGTGTGTGTGTGTACATATATGTATGTGAGGTTCTGAAGTGTGTCTGTGTGTGAGCATTCGTGAGGAAGTCAGAAGTCAACATACTTTCTACCTTGCTTTTTGAGGCAGGGTCTCTCACTGAACCTGGATCGAGCAAGCTCCTGAGATAAAGCTCTGTTTCTACCTCTCTACTGCTTGGATTACAGATGCATGATGCCAAGCACAGTGTGATGGCTATTTTTGGTCATCAACCTGACTACATCTGCAATGAACTATGATGCAAAATTGAGACACCCCATGAGAGATTTTTTTTTTTTTGCTTGATTTAAAGAAGGTGAATCCAATTCTAGTTCAGACATTTGAGGTAGTAAGACACATATCTTTAATTCAGAGCTTGAGAAGGGAAGACATACATTTAATGTTTGTCTGGGCCATACCTTCTGATAGAAGTCTAGATAAGAATATAGAAGAAGGAAGCCTTTGCTCTATGCTTGCTTGTTTTCACCTTGCTAGTATATCCATTCCTTCACTGACATTGGAACCTACTTCTTTGGGATTCCAGCATCTACTGAAGACCTGCTGACACACACACACACACACACACACACACACACACACACACACACACACAGAGAGAGAGAGAGAGAGAGAGAGAGAGAGAGAGAGAGAGAGAGAGATTCATTGTATAAATTCTGGCATTGCTAGCGAACCCTGACTAATAAACTCAAGTTTTCATGTGGGTGCTGGGGAGCCAAACTCAGGTCTTTATACTTGTGTGACAGGTACTTTACTACCTGAGCCGACTCCCTAGCCACCAAACACATCATTTTAGATTATAACATTATCCTATATCCTATATCCTATCCCATATCCTGATGTATCATTTTTATTTCAAAGTGCAAAATTCATTTAGTGCACCTCTGAAAATCCTCATAGCCTTTAGTATTCTCGGTATTGTTCAAAATTCTAAAGCCCGAAGTATCTTTGGAGATTCCAGGCAATATCCTAACCATGAGCCCCTGTATAATCAAACATAAGTGACACTTCCAACATACAAGATCACAGAATAAACATTCCCATTCCAAAACAGGAATGGGGCATAGGAAAGAAAGTTCAGCCCAAAACCCAACAGGGAAGGGAAAACATCAATAGCGTACACTCATTTTGGCATTTGGGGCTCATGATGGAATCATCTGGGCTACAAAAGTTTGCGTAGTCCTGCCCTTCCAGATCTTCTGCCTGGAGCACTCACAGCTTCTCTCTTGGTCAGGTTGCTCTCTGCTCGTAGTTTCCTCAGCAGATGTCCCAGGGTGGTCGCATCTCTAACATCTTGGGATTGTTGAACCTTCACAGTGCTTCACCATCAGTTTTATGTAGTGGAGTCTCAATATATCTTTGTGGGGCTTTTGACCTTCCCACATATTGCCAGGCTTAATGACCTTCCAAAAACCTTGGTGCATCCCGATGTGACTCTTTACACCTGCGTATTCCAGGGCCACATATCGAGCACCATGCGGACAGTGCCGCCCAGTTCTGCTAGGTGGAGCTATGAAGCTTAGCTCACTTGAACCACAGTTGCATTGGTTGCTGGGCACTTACTTTGGGGAAGTACTTCTTCGGCTGCTTACTTTCAGCTGGTAACTTCTCTGTAGGCATTCTCAGTGTAGACTGCCTCCTTTGAAATGGATTTGCATTTTCACAAGCTGGAGCATTTGATGTTTAGGCTTCTTGATCTCAGGGCACCTTTCCTATTGACTGTGCAAAACAAGGGTTTCTTTGTCAAATTTTTTTTGTAAAGTCATTTTTGTACATATGCATTTATTTTGTACATATGTATTTATTTCTGTGGTGTGTGTGTGCGTGTACACGTGTGCGTGTGCATGTGCGTGTGTGTGTGTGTGTGTGTGTGTGTGTGTGTGTGTGTGTGCCATAGCACATGAGTAGAGTTCAAAGGCCAACCTGAGGAGTTGATTCTCTCCTTCCACCATGAAAATTCCAGGGACAGGACTTGGGTCATTGGCTTTGGCGGCAAGCCATTTTACCTCTTGAACCATGGTGTGGGCTCAAAGGGTTTCTCTTTAGAGGTGACGACAGTCCCTTCAATGATTACAGCTGCTTCTTTTTGTGGCTACCAGTTTGCAACTTTGAACTCACTCATGTTCCTTTGTTTTTGTTTCCTGTCAAATTGCATGTTTTTCATGTCCTTCTACTTCCCATGTTGCTTTTGCTCCTTGTGGTCCTAGATAAGAGCAGCAAGCAGTACCCATGACACAGCCTCATTGTTAACTTTTCTTGAAATTCCCTCCACAAACGAACTAGCCCAGTACTTTTGAATTCAGCTTCACTCAAGTTCTCAGGACCTAGGCGGAACGAAGCCAGATTCTTTGCAAGAACATAACATAAACAGCATCTGCTCTAGTTATGGATAGAGGCCTGTTCACCTCTGAAACCTCCTCTCTTGACCTCCACTATCAACATATCTGTCAGCATTTTGGTCTTCCAAACTGCCACCAAAGTGGCCCATTCAATTCTGTTTACAAGATCTCAAGGCTTCCTTAGCCAATAGCTCTATAGTCTCCCCCATTCTTCCTGCAAACCAGTTCTGAAGACATTAGAACCATGCAGTCAAATTTATCACATCAACCCTTCCACTCCTGGCACTGATCATCTGTATTATTTTTCTTATTGTTGTGATAAAATTGCTGATAAAATAAAGACAACTTACAGAAGTAAGGGTTTATTTTGGCTAGCAGTTCAATGGTACACTTCCTCATGACAGAGACAGCGTGCCAGTGGGAGTGATGTGGCCGGTCACATTACACAGTCAGCTCATTTCTCCTTTTTATTCAACTCTTTGATGGTGCTGCCTAAATTCAGGGTAAGTCTTTGCCTTTCATAAGTAACTCCCCAAAGTATTTTTCCATTGTGATTCTACACCCTACAATGAAATTTAATCATCACAGGGAACACTAGAAATCCCCAATTAAGTCTTTCTCTAAGAGGTAGAGAAAGTGGAGAGTTATTAGTTTGACTGCATAACATCCTTTGCCCTTCACTGCAGAGGATTTCACTGTCTCATTAGGAAGTCCTCCTTCCCCATCCCACATGGTCCTGTTGCCCCTATCTCCTGACCTCAAACTCAGCATAAGGTGGGCTCATGACTTAGAATGAGATGCTCCTGGGATCTCAAATCTTAATGAAGTAAAGTTATTAGGGTTCCTGATCCCTAAGAAGCCCAGGAATTTGGATTTCCCTTACCAGTCCTTCAAATCAAGGAACCCTAATATCAATTCATCTAATAAAGCACCTTTTTACTTATCAAAAGTAATAACACTAAAGTTCATTTGTTTAAAAATTCCATATACAAAGCCAGAGAGGTGAGTCAGCTAGAATGTGATGATGTTAATTAGCAGCAGGCATTTCAAAAAACTTGCATCAGGAGAGGGATGGCATCAGAGAGGACTGATAAAACATCAGAGTAAGCAAACAAATCACACCTGCTTCCCGACTTAGGAATTTCAAAAGCTCGGCCTCAGAGGAACAGCAAGGGCTCCTGTTCCCAGAAAAAAAAAAAAAAAAAAAAAAAGGAAGAAGAAGAAAAAAGCAGCTCTTGAGGAAATGAACACACGAAGAAAGCAAGAATAAAGCCTGTTAACCGAGAAGACTGGAGAGGCTTCTTTGTGTTGGATTATGAGAAGACATAAACAACTTCATAAAGGACTAACGTCTCTGGGGCCAGGCCAAGGCCCAAGTCCAGAATCCTTGGACAGGAACAGCCCTGGGATTAGAGATTAGAGATACCATTTGCTTCTGTGAGCGCTGTGCTGGGTCACCCTCAGCAGGAGCCTTCATTGTGCCCTGTGCTGAACAGCATGGTAGCTTCCCTTCCCATTGGTATTCCACCACAATCTAGCATCCCATATGAGAGGATCCCAGGGTGCAGTGAGGTGGGCTCATCCTAAACCTCCCATTAGTGAAGGGTCTGTGAAGTGCCTGGGTCTGAGACTAGCACAGTGCAAATGGTATGTTGGGCCAGGGAAGGCTCTGGTATCTTTCTGTATAAAAGACTGGCTGAAACAAGTTTGATACCCACCTGTTTCTTTCAGAACCAGTAAAATATGAAAACACACAGTTATTCATGTAACTCCTTCATTCTTTCCTTTCTTTTATGTTTACACAAGATTATGTTTTCTTAACCCTAGATTGCATTATATCCATTCAACTTTAGCTTAAAACCTATACTGACATATTTGTGAAAACAGTGTGCAAAGATGTCTCTTTGTTTTTTACACAACTACTTATTATTCACACAACTGGCCTGAGGCAAGTCTTTTTGTTTCTCATCGTGGCTCAGCAATGGACCTCTAATTCTTAACCATCTCCATCTTTTGTCTCTTTATATCCAAGACAAAGGTCCATCTTGAATATTACTAAGCTATCATTAGCATCTTATGCAAGTCTGTTTAAGGTAACCTTAGGATAATTCTTAGAGGCAAAGTGGCTGGATCAAACATTATATGAATTCAAAAATATTTTTTAAATGTGAATATTGGCAAACTGTCCTATAAAATATGTGCACCTGCTTGCGTTCTCATACAGTTATATTTCGCCATATTCTCCTTAGTATTGCACATTACTGTGTTGTTGGTTGATTTCTGATTGCAGTGACAAAATACTCAACATGAATGACTTTAAACAGAAAGGCCTGGGGTGGGAGAGATGGCTCAGTGGTTAAGATCACACATTGTTCTTTCCAAGACCTGCATTCACTTTCCAGGACCCACATTCAAAGCTTCATTCCTGCCTGGTAATTCTAGCTTCATGGAGTCCAAGGCTCCTTTCTGACCTCCTCAGACACTATCACCCCCTTCTCCAGACACATACATCTTAAGAACAAAAAGAGAAAGGATTTTCTTTGTCTTTCATCTCACAGGTTCAGAGGTTTGGGTCCATGTTCAGTTACCTCTGGGCTCTAGTGAGGCAAAGCATGATGGGATGGGACATGGCGGAGCAGAGTTTCTTACCTAGTGCAGTCAAGAACAGGAAGAAGGATGGTGCCTGGGACAAGATAATCTTCACAGACATGCCTTTCCTAGCCTTCCCTCTATGGCCAGGCCCAATCTACCGAAGCTTCCAGAACCTTCCAAAACAGCACTACCAGCCAGAGACCCAGTCTTCAACACATGAGCCAGTGGGGAAATTTTATATTCAAAGAATAATACTGTCTTTTTTTTTTAATCTTTGCAAATCATGTACATGAAAGTGTGTAATTTATTTTAAGATCTTACTTGCTTTTGTAATTCCTGAGACTCCCTCTCATGCTTTGCTTGTACCTAGTTAGTAGTATAATAAAAATATTTTTAAGTCTCTCCTTGCATGTCTAGTCAATGGTGCTAACTGGTCTGAAAACAATAAATGTTTTTGGCATTTTGTGCCAGAGGAAACAGAAACATAAAACATCTTAGCAGAAACACCCTTGTCTTGGAATAACCAGTCTTGAGTGATTCTGGATCCTTATATATCGGATGAATTATCTAAAAAATGTACCTGCAGGCGTGGAAAGAAGTTGAGGTGCTGACAAGAGTTATTTTGCATTTTCTACTTCAAAACTAAAGAATGTCAGCCAAACATCAATTCTGGTTTTGTCATAATTGGTATTGCGCTTTTTTTTTCTGCAGAAGTACAGCTATCCATTGATTACTTAACCCTCATGACAGAAGACCATAGTACTGGGTCTAAGAAAGACACCTCCTCTCTCACTGTAAGCAAAGTGGCTCCAATAGGTGTTCACTCTCCAGTTGAATAAGGAACTTTAACACAATTCTCCATTATGACATGGCTTTGAAGTGAAATCTGATCTGTCTACAGACAACTCTGACTGTTAAAAACAGAGATTGTAGGAAAGTTTATCATAATATATTATGGTATGCTATATCTTGTTCTGTGACAAGCAGATGATATATAGATGGAAACAAAAAATGCCACTAACACATATGGAGTATAAGAATAAAACTAAAACATTAGTGGTTTAAACTCAACAAAATGCTAGCCCTTAGCATAAGACCATAATCCTTCATATGCCACAGTGACAGCGGTCCAGCTCTCTGGGTGTCCAGCTGCTCTTGTTCTATTTGCTAGCCACCCAAGTGTCTACACTTGTCTTTCTTAAATCTTGAAGCTATGGTCAAAGATTCCAGCCTAGCCATCAGAGGGACAGGCTAGGTTCTAAGTGAGGACAAGTGGAAGCTAGACTCTGAGTGTGAGTGTGGAGAGTATATAGATGGTGTGCACCCACTTGAGCGATGGTGCCACCCTTCGGTGGTGACATTGTGTTCCCCAAAATATTGTGCACCCTAGTAAACTTATCTGGGCTCAGAGAACAGAACAGCCACAACATTAAACACAGAGGTTAGGCAGTGGTAACACACGCCTTTAATCCTATCACTTCAGAGGCAGAGATCCATCCGGATCTCTGTGAGTTTAAAGCCACACTGGAAACAGCCAGGTATGGTGACTCACGCCTTTCATCCCAGGAAGTGAGCCTTTTAATCCCAGGAAGTGATGGCAGAAAGCAGAAAGGTATATAAGGCATGAAAACCAGAAACTAAGCCTGGTTAAGCTTTTAGGCTTTTGAGCAGCACAGTTCAGCTGAGAGGCATCCAGTCTGAGGAAACAGGATCAGCTGAGGAATTGGCAAGGTGAGGTGGCTGTGGCCTGTTCTGCCTCTCTAGTCTTCCAGCGTTCACCCCAATACCTGGCTCTGGGTTTGATTTTATTAATAAGAACTTTTAAGATTCCTGCTACCCCCTTCTCTGATTCTTCTGCTGTCAGTTTTTTGTGTTCTCTGGGTTTTCTCTAAATCTTGTTGACTTCCCAGGCTTGTTGCCCAGGGATGTCTGCCATCAATTTTCAAGCTCCTCATAACCTTCCATGAAATTCCCCTTTGCTCAATTTTAGAGGAATAATTTCTTTCACTTGCCACTGGTGGACATAGGCTTCATTTTTCTCCTTCGGCTCCTCTCTTATAATATCACTGAATTGCAACAGAAGCAGTCTCTCTTTACATTGAGTATGGTGCCAATAGATCCTAATTTTAAAGGAATAAAAGAAAAGCAAGTCCAGTTGTGGGACGAATGACTATCATTCCAAAGAACAGGTTTTAGGAAACATTCTTTTAGCTCTCCTCTCTTCTTCTCTCCTTTCTCCTCTTTCCTTCCTTCTCCCCCTCCCATCTTCTTTTTCAGATGGTTTTACTAGCTTAAAGCTTCTGATTCCCTTGCCTCAACTGTTCAAATGCTGGGGTTGTGGGTGTGTTGCCATGCCTGGCTTTAGCTTTTTCTTGACAAGAATGAACACAGTATTTAATTTGGGGAAGAGATGATATCTAGACTCTGTTTAACGAAGTAAACGGAAAACTATGCTTGTGTTGAGTTTTGGTAGCTGTGCAACACACATCGCCTATCCTATAGAAATGAAAAGCTTTAAGAATACTATGGAGTAAGCACATGAAGAGTCACCAGGGGAAATTGCCTTTGGAGCCATACATTTTACTAGGCATTTACATATACTTTTTTATCTCACCTTTAACATATGTGCCAGTAAACAACATTTATCAAACCTCCTCATGTCACGTTATACTGGGTATAAGAGAGAAAATGAGGAGTGGGAGGTGATAGTTACCCAGCAAGGTTATAAGGAATACTTCCATATTCACACAAGCTGGTGGCATAAAGATCCCTTTCCTGTGTGTATGTACTCGGCTCTTGCTTCTACTATTTAATTTTATTTAACAATACTTTCTTTTTACTCTAAACAGAAAATCTAGTCACTACAGCTGGTTTAAAGCGTTCAGTGTAGTTCCTGTAGTGGGGAATACTTTATGATTCTTAGGGAGAGTTTTAGTTTTTTGTTTTTTTTTTTTTAAATCTTAAAAGGCACGATGTACAAATGCTTATTGAAATGTTTGGCAATTGTGTGCACATTGCCTTTTAAATTTATTATTATATTAATACTTTTTTATTTTTGAGACAGGGTTTCTCTGTGTATCCCTGGCTGTTTAATACATTTTAAAATTAAGATATAGTTATATCCCTTTTTTCTTTCCCTTTGCTCCCTCCAACCTCTCCCTGACTGCTACTCTCAATTTGATAACATTGTTATACACAAATATATAAATATAACCTGTTGAGTCTTTGTTGTTGTTTTGTGGGTATGTGATTTCAGAGATGGCCACTTTGTATTAGGTAACTAGGGGGCTCGTCCCTGGGAGAGTTGATTTCTCTTCTCAGGAGTCCTCAGTTGTCTGTAATTCTTTGTCTAGGTTCTAGAATCTAGGAGTATGCCTCTTGGGCTGACAATCCTCCTCATAAGGACTGTGCACTAAGAGAAACTCCCAGAACCAGGCATGGGAAACCTACTTTCAAGTGGTTGGTCAGGGTAGTCCAACTGGCTTCCAGAACAATAAAGGCTGTTGCTGTTGCCACTGGTTGCCTCTTAGAGGTTGCTGAAGACACTGCACAAGGGTCTTGGGTGATTCGAGATGGATCTAATCCGGAAGTCTCCTTTCTGTGGTCTACCTTTGATAGTATCAGAAAGCACTATGCTAGCTTCCAAGGGAGGGAAGCAATTAATAGTCTTGTCCAGCTGTGACACCTGTGACCCACAACAAGGACCATCGTGGCAAGATATGCATACAAGCACAAGTGGCACTCACATGCTGTTGTAATAACAGCTGTCTACTTGGACTTAAGGTGCATTCAACAGGAGGAAAATCAGGCCTGGACCAGAAACCTTGCTGTTGCGAACATAACACTAAGGTCCTTGAGCCCACAGATCTTCAGAGAAACCGGGAATGTTAAGCACACAGGATTGTCTGCTCCAATGGGAAAGATAAAAAAAAAAAAACCTGGTCTTCCATCCAGGAAGCTGAAAATTGGAAATGATCAACAGCCTGGTGATCTGTATTATCTGCTGGGCCAGACCATACCAAGCTCTTACAACCAAGACCAGAGGTTGCTAGTAATCTAAATGACCTTGATAGCCAGAGACTCCCCCAAGCTCCCACAACCAGGACCAGAGGTTGCTAACAGCCAAAATGACCTCTATGCTATTTGTATGATGGAGAGCAGGACAGACCCGTAGGCCTTTAAGCTAGTACAGGTAGTCTATCTCTAGAACCCTTCTTCTTGGAGGGAAAGACATGTACCCTGATGTGGTAGTTTGAATGTAATTGGCCCCCATAATCTCATAGGGAGTGACACTCTTAGAAGGTGTGGCTTTGTTGGAGTGGATATAGCCTTTGTTGGAGGAAGTGTATTACTGTAGGGGTGGGCTGTGAGGTTTCCCATGCTTGGAATATCAACCGTTGAGTCAATCAACTTCCTGTTCCCTGCAAGCCAAGATGTAGCCAGCATAATGTCTGCCTGCATGCTGCCATGCTCCCCACCATGCTTCCTGTGATGATAATGGACTGAACCTCTGAAACTGTAATCAAGTCACCCCAATTAAATGTTTTCCTTGTAAGAATTGCCATGGTTGCCAGGTGGTGGTGGCATGCCTTTAATCCCAGAACTCGGGAGGCAGAGGCAGGTGAATCTCTGTGAGTTCAAGGCCAGCCTGGTCTACAGAGTGAGATCCTGGACAGGCATCAAAACTACACAGAGCAACCCTGTCTCAAAAAACAAAACAAAAGAGAGAGAGAGAGAGTTGCCATGGTCATGGGGTCTCTTCACAGCAATAGAAACCCAAACTGAAACATCAGAGTTGAGTTTCAATGTAATTATGCTTCTTTGTGCAGCAGGGAGTGTATTACACAGGATTTTTTTTCAAATTGTACTGTGTTTAAATACATTGATAATAAACCACCCGATATTAGACTCCCCGAAGTCTGATCCAGGTTGATGAAGTCAATCTGCACCCAGTTTTTATTCTTATCTCTTTGTGTGGTTCCTTCCCTGTATGACACCTGCAGAGACCCACTCACCTAGCCAAGCTCCTGGGGCTAGAGGTCATAGGTCTTAGGAGATAATAATCTACCTCTACCACTTTGCTGGGGCAGCACAAATTCTTAACTACATTTAAAATTTTATCGTTAGAGACCTACAGATAAGTGTAGCTCTCGCCCCTAAACAAAGAAGCATCTCTTTACAGCAAATGGAGTCCATCACAGGAAAACACTGGGCACAATGCAGAGATCAGTGGGTCAAGGGACATCAACCCCAGGGGTACCAGTACCAGTACCATCTGTAGCTAGGTGTGCTGGAGGCAGAGGCAGAGGAAAGACTGTAAGAGCTAGAAAGCCAGAAAGTCTGCCTTTCCTGGAAATGGCTTGGTAAACAAGACCGACAGGATCAGTAAACATGCTAAGGCTGCAGGGAGGGGGCTTTATCTCTTGACACCATTGTCAGTATTGGGGGGTTCAAAGTGCTTTCTCATTTGATCTTCCAGCATAAAAGGAAAAATCCGTTGTTTGTGAAATATTCTAGAGACTAGCACCGCCCAGCTTTGCAGTCAGCTCTAATTCTTTTCTCAGCACCCATCCTGGTGCCCAGGAGTGCTGAGTCAGCATCCTGAAGTCCTAATACAAAGTCCTGTTGAGTAAAGCAGAGGGAGGCAGAAGACAGGTCTCTGGAGGCCTAACACATCTTAAAGATCTCGTGGGTCTAAACGTGGAAAACGATTACTGAACCATTGGTTTGAGAATAATGAGGGTGTTAAGAACGCCCCAGATTGACCAAGGCCACTGCCTAGTTCCATTGTGGGGAAGAACATAAACTTTATCATCTTGTGGAATTCGTGGATATGTTTTAAATATTGCAGTAGTTTAAATCACTCACATCTGCTAAATATTTCTTTCCAACTTCAAGTCTACCACTCGAGCTTTGATTTCACATTGGACCAAGGTTTCCAATTCAGAGGCGAAGTATCACCTATTAAAATTAATTATTTTTCTTTCTTTCTTTCTTTCTTTTTCTTTTTTTTTTTTTTTTTTTTGGTTTTTCGAGACAGGGTTTCTCTGTGTTGTTTTGCGCCTTTCCTGGAACTCACTTTGTAGACCAGGCTGGCCTCGAACTCACAGAGATCTGCCTGCCTCTGCCTCCCGAGTGCTGGCATTAAAGGCGTGCGCTACCACCGCCCGGCAAAATTAATCATTTTTCTTAAAACACAGTGACTAGCAAGTATGCCAAACCCAGTAATTCAACAGTGGTGTCAATATTTATAGTGCTGATTAGGGGTAATCAAATACTCTCCCTCTTGGCTCAGGTTCAGGACATGTGTCTACCTGTGCCCGCTATTGTTTCTTAAAAAGTTGCTCCACACTTGTTCTCAAAGGTAGGTCAACATGAATTCTGAGAAGGCCACTGCAGGCTCTTCTGGGCTAGTGCATCTGGACAAGCCAGCCAGGTGGGGGACAGGGGAGTGCACTCTGCTCCGGGGAGGGATGAGGCACCTGCAGGAGCAGTAGCATCCAACCCTGGGAGTGCTGGGACCGGGATCCAGCGTGGCGCTGCAGTCGGGATCACAGCGGCGGAGGCCTGCTGGGGCAGCAGGCTGTGCGTGTGACCCGCGGCAGGCGGCTCAGGTGCGGGAGCGCGGAGACGGGGACTTCCGGGGAGCGCGCGTGTCGCGGGCGGCCGCGGCGGGGCGGGAGCGCGCAGCGGCAGGAGGGCGGAGCGGCTGTGAGGGGCAGCTGGAGGTCCGCGGAGGGGAGGGGAGGGAGAGAGCGGGTCCCGCTGCACGCGCCACCTGCGGGGCTGGCTGGCTTCCTCATCCTGGGGACACAGTTTCCCCGCGGGAGTTCGGGAGCGCGCGGGCTAGCGCGCACACAGGCTCGCATCCACACACTCCAGAGCGCGCGATCATCACTGCTGCAGCCCCGGCCGGGCAAACGGAGCTGCTGCAGTTTCCTTGAGCCCAGATTCGAGGGGGGAAGCAGAACCATTGTGCCTCGCAGAGAGCCAGGTGCCCACCGGCCCCCTTGGGTATCAAGCCCGGCAGACTGCTCCCCGTCATCGGGTAAGCCAGTCTCTCTCCTTGTGACGGGTTCGGGATTAGTACCTCCAGACCCAAGGGAGCGGGTGGGTGGCTGCGGATGCGCCAGACCCGGAGAGACCTGGAGTTGCGATTTCAGGGGATGCAGCCTCTACTGGCGTCGTCTAGCGGGAGCAATTACTACTCCGGTTACTTATTCTACCAACCTAGAGTTGCAACCCCCTCCCCCAAGCCAGTAGGCACTATGCTTCCTGGTTACCAAGGAGACTTGCTTAAACATTAGCCTTGGGACACAGAAGAAATCGTTTCTTAAATCCTATTTATTTTGATTTTTTAAAAATAATATGTACATTGAGGATCTTGTGGCAAATTGGCAGTCGTTAATTTGTATTCAGACAATGGTTTCATTCAACTTTAAAAAAAGTGACAATATACTATACCATATACGTTTTAAGTGGGCCCATCAGACGAGTTTTTCAACGGATTGTGTCATGCATTATAATTTACTCCCATTTTGGTGATCTTCAAAGAAAGCAGACTCCAATTTAAAACTTGCCCTTTCTCTCAATTTCCAGTTCTGTTTTGCATCTCACTTGTATTAAATTAACAGCAAGAGCAGACGATTTTATTGTGGCCCCACACCAGGAAGCTCTTCTGTTGTAAATTGACCAGAACAGGAACAGCACTTGCGCATTTCTAAGGTAACAGTTTAGATGGTATTCATGACATACAGCTTTTCTATGTCCACTGCAGCATAAAGCGCAGTGTTCATCATCTCCGCCCGTTTGTGAAAATCCATCTTCCAGCTTAATTGATTAGGAGTCGGAGCTCCATCTGTGTGTTGATGGAGATAGATATAAATCTTTTGCCCTGGCATACTGTCCCATAATATCAGCTTTCAGAGCGCATGTTAAATTTTTGTTTTCTTCTGAAGGGCTGAAGAACGCTTTCCTCAAACGAGGCCCATGAAAGACATCAGAAACCTGAGCTCATAGGAGCTCCTAACACCTGGGCCGGCGGCTAGGGTTGTTGTTGTTTTCCTTCCTTTTTTCCTTTTCCGCCTCAGAGGTTTACTGGGTGAACTTGAAGAGGTCGGCAATGAGTAATTATACTTTGCACTAATTTCATTCTTTGCTCACAAATAGAAAAATAGATCCAGTGGCATCCAGCAATTCATTCTGCTTTCTTTTAATGTCTGTCCATTTTCCCCCTATTCTTTTTAAGTGGGACAAGGGAGACATACACCATTCTTTAATTGAGATAATGAACTATGTCAAGTGACATGGTAGCGGCAGGAAGAGGAAGCCAAATAATGACAGATAATTGGCAAAGGGTTTATGAGACTCCCGGAGCACAGAAAAATGAATAATGATGGGGAACACTTGACCTGGTCTGGAAAGCACTTCCCATTCATTTCTTTCGGGATCCTCACAGTCCCTGTAAAGTCAGGCCCTTGCTCTCAGTGGACAGTTAAGGGACCCAAGATCCAAACCTCGAGGAAGGTCAGAGCCAATGTGGAGAGAAGACCTTATTTGGATCCAAGCTTTTTCTATTACATTTTTTGGGGGGGGGATAGAGGGGGGGGTTGCCAGTTAAGATTAAGGAGAGGACAAGGCTAGGTGGGAATCACGTGCCAGATTTTCAAGGAAAGCAGAAGTCTCTGGAATTTTTTTTTAATGTGAAGGTATCCTTAATTAAAAAAGAAAAGAAATCTGTGAGGACCACATTAAAAATGTATTTGGGCCATCTGTGTCCTGCTGGTTCACAGTCCTTAACTACTGAGGTCTTCTCTAGTTCTGTGATGTGCATTAGTACATTTGGTATGAAAGTGGCCAGGTGACCAGGCATTTTAAGGTCTTTGGTAAATGCTCTGCATCCATTCTTTTTTGTTTGTTTGTTTGAGACAGGGTTTCTCTACATAGCCCTGGGATCCCAGAACTTATTGTAGAGCAGGCTGGCTTCGAACTCACACACCTGCCTCAGTGCTGAAATCCAAGGTGTGTGTCACCACACCCAGCTTTCTGCATCCATTCTTAAATCAACCCATCCAGGCTTTTTTCTGAGGTTTCTTGCATCTCTCTCCGGCAATGCCTCAGAGAAGCTGGGGAGCATAAAAGGTTCTCGTGTTGAAAATTTTGAATATTGTGAAATAAAAGCATTTATAGCTTGAAATGTCTTAAATTCCTGGCTTGTTCTTTTCTTGATTCGGGGCTAAGAAGTATAGAAAAAGTCAGCTGAATTTGAGTGGCCGTCTGTATCCACATTGCCATGAAATAATTTCAGATCAAAATTATTTGGAAAAAAAATGATGTATGTACTGAACCTGTGAGACTTCTTTCCTTGTCCGTGTTCACTAGTCAATGCAGTATAACAACTGTTTCCTGGTATTGCACAGGTGCTAGAAATATCTAGAGGTATTTAAAATATACAGAGTATATGTATAGGATGTGTGCAAATACTATGGCATAAAGGACAAGCATCCACATACTTTGAGTTTGTGGAGGTCTGGGAACCAATCCTTTGTACTTCTCATTGCAGAAAGGGGTAAAATAAAACCTTGCTTAAAAAAAAAGGAGCATTGTGAGGTTTTCAAGACATACTTTGTATTAAGACATTAAGTAATTAGTTAAAACCCATCCCAGAATACGGCAAGATGCCAAAGGATGTTCTAACACAGTCCTGAGTGCTCTGGAGATTTTGTCTCTTCTCCTTGAGGATTCAGAACACGTGTTTACATCACTCCCAGCGGCATCCCTTTGGACCCCCTTCTATATACAAGCTACTTTGCTTCAGTCTTCTGCTGGATTTACAATGTTTTTTATAAAGTAGTGTCTTATTTCTGTTTTATAGATGAAGAATATGAAACTAAAACAATGAAAGAAAACTTTAAACCATTAACTCCTCTCTGCACGTTCCACTCCTTTCCTTCCCAGTAACCAAGTCTAGGTTATAGAAATATGCACAATTATAAAATCGAGGCAGTTATATGTTAAATGTACAATAGAACTGTATTATTTCAGGCTGGCAATTTATCTTAATAATAGAGTGTCTAGCATGCTTAAAGCCCAAGGCTTGATCCACAGCATCAGCCTGCCCTCATACAGAATTCCACTGAAGCACAGACATGGAGAAACTTTTTGTTTTAAAAAAAATCTAATTGTGGAGGTTAGTTCAGTCCTTCTATAGGAGAGGAATGAAGAGTTATGGCTGGGTTTGACCACATAAATGCAGACCTTTCTACCTATTAAAAGGTGAGAGGCTCTGCCATGTGAGTTAGAGGACAATGCTAGGAAGAACTGATAATGGTGAGCTAATTGTTGATGAAGGGATGATGGAAGCTAGATGGAGAAACGTGACCTAGATCAAGTGCATCAAGAAGAGGGAACCGGGATGGAAGACAAGTTACCGAAAGAGATCAGGAGAAGCATTGCAGACTTGGAGGGACAATCCAGGGGATACAGTACCCACCTCTGTGAAAGCTCCGAAGGCAAGGGACGAGCCAAGCATTGTGCTGTCGGTAGATATGGCAGTTAGTGCCCATCAACTATTATGCTAAGACTGTATTTTTACATTGAGTGGCTGGCACCCAATTTCTCTTCATGATATTGCTTCCCTGCCCAAGTGTGTTGGGGGCACAAACTGTATTTGATTTTTTTTTTTTTTTTTTTTAATGAAAATAAAAAGAGGATATTCAGTTGGATGAGTAGGCAAGGGGGGATCTGGAAGGAGTTGGTAGAGGCAGGGTGAATTTGACCACCACTTGGTATGGAATTCTCTATGAACTAAGTAAAATTTGAGAAGAAGGTATGCACAGACATATTATGTAAATTCAGTGGAAATAAGCAGAGTGTTTTTTCATTATTGGAATAAGAGATTCTGGTAAATTAGATAATGAAATCTAATATCGTCTTCTAGGAGAATCGCAGATTTGGGTACTTTTACAGATAAAGTGTGTGTGTGTGTGTGTGTGTGTGTGTGTGTGTGTGTGTGTGTGCGCAATAGTGTATGGTGTATACATGTAGGTCAGAGGTCTTTCTCTCACTCCCTACCCACCGTATTTTTTGAGACAAGGTTTGTTACTGAACTTGTAGCTCATCATCAGTTCAGGAAGGCTAGCTTGTTGGCAAGCCCCAGAGACCCTCCTGTTTCCACGTCCCCGGTGGCATTATATGAGTATGTTGCTGTGACTTTAAACAAGAGTGTTCAGGATCTTGATTTAGGTCCTTATGCTTGTGCAAAGCAAGGACTTACTTACTGACTGACTGGCCCTTCTCCCAAGCCCTTCAGATAAGGATTTTAACGTACAATGTAGTTTGGATGAAGGTGCATCTCATATGTGGGACAAGTGAAGAGAAATGTGAGTTATAGCTTAGTCTCTTTGTTCCTGCTTTCCACAAGGATTAGAAGAGCCATTTGAAAAGGTACATTCAAATCTAGAAAGAAACCTTTGGTGACAAGTAAATACCTATTTTGATCCTAGTTAGATCATCCTTTTTATAGGTTACTCCAAGGGAGGCCTGAGAGATGAGTGACAGTCTGTGGAAGCTGCACCTGGATTAAACACTGCATCAGTGACTGGCTGTGAGAGCTGCCTGTCAGAGTGGTGGCACATGCTAACGGGATGAAATAGAATAGAAAGTGTCGTTTAAAGCTAGACTCTCGCACAAGGGACAGGAATTCAGCTTAAGCTGGAGGGACTTTAATTACCAGAAGGGTCAGTATAAACACATGGGATCAGTTTCCCTTCATAGGTGCATTTGCCAAGTAAAGGAAAACACTCTGAACAAATGTCACATGGAGCCTCTCAGTAAACTGGGCTTTGGGAGGAGAGTGGAGATGGCTTGAGCTGGGTTTCTCTCTTCCTGCTCTTCAACATTTCTTTCAGTTTGCAGAGTTTGTTTTCAGAATTGACCCGAGAGAACATCTTATTTCCCCTTATTGTTCGAATTAACAGATAGAATTAGTTTCATCTATCTTTTTCCTGTCTTGCCATTCTTTATTTCTGGACTTGCCTTCCAAAAGTCATTACCTAAGATTTGCCAACTGGGAGGAAGTGCTGATCTTTCTCCTGGTTATTATTATTATTATTGTTCCTGCCCTGTTTCAGAGGGACATTGCAGTGTACTGATGAATCTAATTTATCTTGATCTAGACATATGGCACTATAAATTTTGGTGAAGTCTTTTAAAAGAATGTATAATAAAGTACCAGTTTTACAAACCTGACTTGGAAGCACATTAGGTCCACATATGGAGAAAGCATCCGGGGATGTACATCTGTCTAAAATAGCTTTCTCCTTCGTACAGTTGAAATCCCTAGCCTGAGGAGACCGTTTTTTTTTTTTTTTAAATGAAGAAAGAAAATCTTTGGCAGTTTTTATGAATTCTCAGCATTCCCCTACATACTTATTTGAGTCATAATATATTCCGCTTTCTCTCTCAGATGAGCCAGTCCCAGTAACTTCGAAGCAGGACCACCCCCCTCATCTGCACCCCGGCAGAACACCGACTTGGCATGCAGGATATGGATGGAATGCGTAGTTCCATCCTAACTGATTGCTTCAGTGGGAACACATTTGATGCTAATGGCACAGACAATAAGAGCAGTGGAGGAGGAAGCATTCTGCAGTTTTTCTGACAAATTCTGATACCTCATTTAAAAATCATTACTTGGAAGAAGCTGTATTATTTATTATTTTAGCCTTACAACCAGAACCTCGTCTCGGAGCCTGTGAATACTAAATCTGATACCTTTTGGCTCTGAGATTCACAATCAAGTGCTGTCCCTTCTGGGTTTCAGTTTGGCCTGTATAATGGGATTTCTATCACCTACATTATAAGTTATCCTAATCTGTTTTTTTTTTAAATTGCTATAATGGAATGTAGCAGAATAGGTAGTGTACAAAGAATCATGCTTTCTTTGACTAATAGTTCTAGAGATTAGGAAGTCCAACCTAGTCCAAAATCCAGTGAGGTCCTTCCTGCTGCATTCTGTCATGGCAGAGGGAGGTCATCACATGATGTGGCAGAGCAAGGACACAAGTTCCAGGGTCTCTTCTGGTATATATGACTGCTAATGCAATCATGGGGCTCCTCATCTCATGATCTCATTTTATCCTGATTATCTCCCAAAGGTCCCACCTCAAGGTGCATTAAGGATTGAATTCCCAACAATTGAATTCTAAAGAACACTCCTCTAAAGCATGTCCCAGGACTACTCTGAAACTGTGAAATAGGCAGTGAAATATCCAACACAAAACCGGTAGTTACCAGTTCCTTTCTTTTGCCAATGCTTGCCTCCTTTACCCTTGGCTCTCTTCAAATTCAGGTGGAATACTCTTAAATTTCACACACCCTGTAAGAATAACCTGAGGGGTGAGTGCTATCCCTGTAAGAATAACCTGAGGGGTGAGTGCTATCCCTGTAAGAATAACCTGAAGGGAGAGTAGCTGGGTCAGTGAACGCCTAGGGAAAGGGGCATATCCTGGGGTTAATGGCATGTCGCCCTCTCTACGTAGAGAACTGACTTGATCCTCTGGAGTGCAGCTGCTAGAGTTTCATCCTGGTCCCTGGGGAAAAGGAGGGAAGGTCAGTTTTCTTTTCAGTGGGTACCACTAGTGCAAGAAACTTTGATCAGCCCCCATCTGTAGAAACCCAGAAATAACTGGTGGGTAGGTCTTCTGGGCTTTCTGTGAGTTAGGTTCTAGTTGTTCACAATTTTCTAGACAACTAGAAATTTCCTTTCAGGCTGAATTAGGTAAAATTTTGGAAAAAGCTCAAAAACTTTCCAGCTCAAAGAAGTCCTCACATTTTCTTTCAAGTCTCAGGATTGCTCTTCCGGTGGAGAATGCTTCCTGGTCAGATCTGCTGTTCTCTCTGCATTACTGCTTTTTCCCCAACCCCTCAGCCAGGCAGGAATCCCTCATCCTCGAAGGTTGTGGGGGAATTTTCCTGCATTTTACACACCTTTTGGGTCATGTTGACTTAGGCATGCAAATGGGGCTAGTACGTCTTCACTTTTCCAAGGTTTCTGCCCAGTATATGGGCTTGGGGTCAATCCAGACAACAGTTTGAGCTACCAGCAACCCAGCACACTGGTGACTTCTGGAGTTGTGATTGCTAAGAACATTTGAAGGAAGTTACTCTTAGCCATAAATTGTGTGCATCACTTAGTGGCCTATGAAGCATGTCTTTGAGAAAGAGATGACTTCCTGTACCACATGGGCACTGCCTGTATCTGGTGTCTATGTCCACATGTTTTCATTTATCTCAGGGTTCTATAAATGTTACAGTTTCATTCATACATATTTTGGGAAGTTTTTAAGTAACATTCATTTAAAAGCTAAAATAAGACAGGAAATTGTTAATGATAAGAATGTTTATTTGAACCTGGGCGGTGGTGGCTCACGCCTTTAATCCCAGCACTTGGGAGGTAGACAGGCAGATCTCTGTGAGTTTGAGGGCAGCCTGATCTACAATACTAGTTCCGGGACACCCAGGGTTACAAGGAGAAAACCAATCTTGAAAAACAATCTAACAAACAAAAGATTATTTGGGGCTGGAGACATTGCATAGTTTTTAGGGTGCTTGTCTAACATACTTGATGCCCTGGGTTCAATCCCCAGTGTCACCTAAATAGATTGTGGGGTCTGCCTGTAATTCCAGCACTTCAGAGGCAGGGATATCAGAAGTTCAAGATTGCCCTTGGCTATGCAGTGAATTTGAGATGATCTGGGATATAAAGACTCTGAAAGATAAAAATCAAGGGGCCAGAGAGATGTGATTCAAAGTGCTTCTTGCTCTTGCAGAGGACCTGGGTTTGATTCACAGCACCTACAAAGTAGATCACAACTATTTGTAACTATAGTTTCAGGAGATTTGACACCTTCTGGCCTCTGAGAGTGTCAGATGGTGACCTGGCATATATACATACATACATGTAGACAAAACACTCAAATTCATAAAAAACACATAAGATAAATATACTTAAAAATAAAGAGGGAGATCTTTGGTGTGTAAAATGAATGAAAACATTTTCGTAATTAAAAAAAAAAAAAGAAGGGAATGAACCAATAGTATTTTACCACTGAAGTTTTGCCAGATTATAAGACAGCATATAATAGTTTTTGTTATATTACATGTTATTAAAGTACTTTTTCATGTCAATAAATAAGTAAATAAATAAATAAACAACTTTTGGCAAAGATAACAAAAATTCTTTATGGTTTCTTTGCAAATCTACATTTTTTTAACATCGGGTCTCATTATGCAGTTCTGATTGGCCTGCAACTTAGTAGGTAGACCAGGCTAACCCATAATTCACTCACTGAGATCTTCGTGCCTCTGCCTCCCAAGTCCTGGGATTAAAAGTGTGTGCAACCATGCCTGGCAAATATGTTTTTAGAAAGTATGTGTTAATTATAGTGGGAGGAGGGTTGTGGTTAATTAAGGATTTGGTAGTCAAGAAGAGAGGAATGTGTGTCTTCTGTGTCGGATACACAAACCACCAACATTAGAAAATGGTATCAGTAAGAAAAAAGCCTACTGTAAACATGTAGATAGTGGGTTTGTTTTCAGCTCCTCACTAGGAGAGAGCTATGATTATTGCTTTGGAAATTTAGGTTTAAAATTGAGGTATAGATCTGGTTTGGACTTAAAAATGCTGTTCTCAGGATTGGCAGTGACATCAATGTAATCAAATAACCCTTTAGCCTAGTATACTCTTCAGTCTTTCTAGTGTGATGTCCTTGAATAGACATAGCTGATTGTTTTTCTTTTTTTTTTTCTTTTTAAACTTTAGTTTGCGATTTCAAAATCTAAGAAATTTTGGGTTTCTCGTCTATGAGAACATTAATTACCTCCAATCCGGTTTTATTTGGGCACGGCGTGTTGACTTTGGCCTTAAGCCACAGCAGTTTCTCATTTCTTGAGGGTGTTTACTGTCAGCTGCGGATGGGGTTTCTCCATCGATGAAACGCCATCTCAGAAACTCACAACACAGTCTGAGCTTTTCTCTCTAGCACGTAACTCGGCTTTCTGCTGAAATTCTCATTTGTGAATCTTGGTATCCCAGTACTCTTTATGATAAATTTCCTTTGTCTGACCTCATCATCCTTCTCAGAGCTGCCAGTTTCTTACTCTGTTTCAGGTTATTCTGTCAGTGTGGGTCATTGAGTTCACCCTTCATTTGTTGCTGGACTGTCAAGGTTTCTAGAGCATAGGGCTGATTGTATTTGGGGGGGGCAGAGGGAGTCTGGGGTGGACACAGTTGGGTTAGTTTAGAGAGCAAGATAAGCTACATCTCTGTAGGAGGCTTAGAGCAAACAGTCTCCTGTTTCCTCTTTATTGGAATAATGGAAAGTCGTGCTGTTTTCCTTATATAGGAGTAAATGTGTGTGTGTGTGTGTGTGTGTGTGTGTGTGTGTGTGTGTGTGTGTGTGTGTTTACATATATATGTACACTATATATGTATGTATATATATATATATACACATATATATATATGTTAAAAGTGCTCTCTTACTGCTTCTGACTTGTCATTGCTTTAGAGAATCTTGGTTTACCACTATGCTGCAGAGAAGTCCAGTGTGACGTTTGGGACCAGGCTGACCTTCAGAATGACTCAAGGCTGTAGTAAAGCAAGGCCCCCGGCTCCCCTATATCCACTGTGCTAGAATCTGTATTGGTACAGAATTATTTGTATATTGAAAACACTTCACGTGGTTCTACCTGGCAATCTAACTTGGGAGCCACTGTTGGGAGCAGCAACTTGCACACACTCAGCTTCTGGGTTTTTGTTGTTGTTGTTGTTGTTTCAGTTTTTCAAGACAGAGTTTCTCTGTGTAACAGCCCTGGCTGTCCTGGAGCTCACTCTATAGACCAGGCTTGCCTCGAACTCACAGAGATCCACCTGCCTCTGCCTCCCCAGTGCTGGGATTAAAGGCATGAGCCACCACCGCCTGGCCTGTTTTCGTTCTTGTTTGAGAATTTCACACTTGCATATGACATGTTTTGAGGAAAATCTACCCTTCATTCCTTCCCCTCTCAGGAACCCCCATCCCCTGACCAACTTCACATGCTTTTTTTTTTTTTAAAGCCTCCACTTTGTACTGCTTGTATGTGCTTGGGTATGGGGCCATCTACCATGCTGAAGACTGCATTCCTAAAGCAATCTGGCTTTTTCCCTCCCCCAGTAACTATCAGTTGCCAATAGCTCCTCAGCCAGGGATGGGGCTTCATATCACCGCAGCCAGCAATCCTGAGATTTTGGGTGACTTGACTTGGTGCAAGGCTTGTGTACAAACCTCTTTCTTAATCCCACCTCTTCAGGATCATCCCTGCTACCCAGATCTGGTCCTCTGTTTTCTGGTCATTCAGTCGTAACAACAACAAAAATAGGCTAAGCCAGTCATATAGCTGTCTGGATACTCAGGCAGCTGGTACTAGCCGTGTATGTGCCCAAGGGGTCTGAAGTCATGATGTGTCATTAACATCATCACTGTGAAACAGGTTATTGTCTCTGGGCTCAAATTTCTGAACAAGGTAACAGAGAGATTGCTGCAGAGAGCATTCATGTAAATAGCATTATGTTATCTGGATGGTGATTGCATTGGTTTTTAAGATGTACATTTCTGTGTGAGAGAAAATCAAATGGCTTTTACTCTGTTTCTATTTTGGTTTTATTGCATGGCTGGTGATTATATAGCATTATGTAAGCCAGCAGGAGAGTGTTATCTCTACAGTGGATGAAATGTTATGAGTCATTGATTAACAGGTAGGTTGTGAAGTGCTATGAGATAGTGTAGCTACAACAGCATCTTGGGAGCAGAGTTTCCAATTTTCAGGTTGTACTTTGCTTTTTATTTTATGGAAGCTTCAAACCATAAGTTTTGAATAATCACATTTTGAGGTGACGAGGAACTGTTAAACACTGATATGCAATTAAGGAAAAAAAAAAAAGAACCTTTGCCATTAGACTAGCCATGAAAGGAAATGAATTTCACATAGCCACAGAAATTATCAAGGGTATGCTTGATGAGATCTGGGCTCCTGGAACTTTCCAGAGGTTTTTTGTTTTTGTTTTTGTTTTGTTTTGTTTTTTTGAGTGTGGCTATGTGAGGGGAGTGTGGATGTCACACGTATATTTGTCTCTGGGAACTGAATCATTTTTCTAACTATTGTGGTGACTTTCATCATGAGTTAAGTAAAAAGAAATTTAACTGGTCTCACAGTAAACTTTCAATGCTTACTGTTTTTTTGTTTTGTTTTGTTTTGTCTTGGTTGTTTTTTTTTTTTTTTTTGTTTGTTTTTTTTTTTTTTTTTTTTGATTGAAGGGAAAATATTTTGACAGAGGTTCACCATTTCAGACCTAGAATTGTTTTTAACTTACGTTACTTTTCCATCTAAAGTATCAAGCTAAGTGGCGTGTGTGGAGTTTAGGCTGGGTTCTTCTGTCTGTGGTAAGGACAGCAGAAGAGAGCTGAAGAGACAGAGAGAGAGAGAACAGAAGAGAAATAGAAGCAGAACTGTGAAACATCATTTACATCAGCGATTTCAAGACTGCTTTCTCATTAGGTGATCAGCAGCAACCATTCTGCTCAAATCATCTTTTTGGCCATCTGGACCAAATTATAGGCAGTAATGTCCATGGGCACAGCTGCCAAGTCTAATGTGTGTTTCTAACTTGCGCATTAATAATAATGACCACACAGAGCCCAGTGGCCAAATGCGCTGAATAAATAGGAGAGAATGGAGCACATGCGAGAAAGGATTCTATTTTGTATCCTGAAATGACAGTAGGTGTGATTAAAACTAACGGAAAAGGAGACCATTTTGACCTTCCTGTCTTCATAGTGTCTTTCTCCTGAGAAGCAAATCACAAAACAGATTAACCTCGAACCTGGTACTTTTTCTCCTGCTGCTCCAAGTGGTCCTCTGTGGATTTCACTCACATTATTCCACCATTCAGTGAGCCCTTTCCCTGCTTTGCCTCCCCTTTCAAGAAATTGCTGAAGGATGAGAAGCTGCCATTTCATGTCCCTGCCTAGTTAATTGTTTTTTGAACCAGCAGTGAGACCTTTCCAGGCACATTAAGTCTAATGTCATTATAAATATAAGGAGTTACAAAAAAGGGAGAGATTAACAGTCCCATGAGAAAACACTAAGGCTAAGAGTCAAGGATTTAAATAGATATTTCTACATTTTGCATGGCCATTCATTTCCCTAAAGCACGGAATGGTAACTTACTCTATAGGGAAAGTGGTCTTGTTGTTTTGTTTTTGTTTTTGAGACAGGATCTTACTATGTAGCTTTAGATGGTCTAGAACTCACAGAGATCTGACTTTCTCTGCTACCTGAGTCCCTGGGATTAAAGGCATGTGCCACCATGCTCAGCTCATGAAGGTGGTATTTAGAAGAAAGGCACCAGAATCAACTGATATATAACTTAGGGGCAAAATTCCTATAGTTGCTTTGGATTTCCTTTTTTTCCAAATCCACTTCATCCAGCTCTTTCCTGTCTTCAGGGGGTTATGCCTTCCACCTAGAATAATCCTTGGATTTTTTTTCTCTTATGATTTACATCCTACTATTTGAGCGATTCTCTTGGGCACTGTCCTTGGCATGTGCCCGGAATCTGACCACCGATCATGGCTTCCCACCACCATTCCCTGCCATGTAACCATCATCACCTGCTGCATTGAGAAACCGCCCTTTGCCTCCCATCGACTCTTCTCAGTAGCAGCCACATGATCTGACACCGCAGCTCAATTTTGTTATTTCATTTTCAGAAGCTGCTTCTTAAATATGCCATTGGTGCTGTCTCTACACTGCCACCCTTTTCATTAGGAACCTTCTTTTCTTTCTAGAATGCTCATTTGGCGCGTGGTGACTGCTTGGATGTCCTAAGTGTCAGACCCTGTGCCAGGTGCTGATGATTCAGTGGTGAGGAAAACGGGTCCTTGTCATTGCACAGCTGGCGTCCTGGTGAAAGAGAAAGGCATTCATCAGATCAGTTTACACATACGGGTCAAATGACAAAGACATTGAATGCTGAGGAGAGGCTCATGATATTATGACAAGTGTAGAGCGGGGCATGGGGGTGTTAACCTGTTCTTAGGGAGCAGGGCTGGGGGTCTGAAACATGTGAGTTCAGGAGGAGAAAGGGAGAGGGCATCAAGTGCAGACCTTGTTTCCTAACTGCAGTAAAAAGTCACTGAGGAAGGACTAATCAGAGCAATGGTGGCTTCTGTCCACAGGAGAACACTGAATAGTATAGGAAAACACTGGAGTCCGCTGCTCAGGGTCAGATTATAGAGACTGGTGGCTGCTTAGCCTAGAGAGGTGGGGGTAGAGGAGAGAAGGTTTAAGGTTTAAGGACTAGTTAGGAGGTGAAATTTTCAGGGTTTGGTCGTCAGTTGAACAGTGAGGATAAGGGAGAGAAATCTGATGACCCTCCTTTGTGAGCAGCCAAACCAGTCTGCATGCTTGCAGGGATGGAGGTGTATTTGTATAGGAGAGTGTTGATGCCTACAACTGTGTGGTCGAAGCAGTACTGCAGTTGAGCTGTCTTTAAAATGTTCATAGGAAGCTGTCAGGTGAGATGGTATGTGTTTATAGCACATAGACTCTGAGCCTATGAGAGAATCTGATTGGGATTGAAATTGCCTAAGGACAGAAGATGCAGTGGAACTGCATCTAGAATGCTCTAGAAAGTTAAGTAGAGAGAGAATGAGCAAAATAACTGAGCAAATAGGTACCCAGAGAAGGAGGAGGGAAACAAAGAGGCTTGAATGTTGAGCCAAGGCATTAATTCATTTCAGGGACAGTGTATAGTGCCATAGGCTGGAGGCTGGAGAAGACTTGTTTTCAGTGTCAGGTGCGATGAGGTCAGAGGCAACTTGAAGCTCAGGTCCCCTTACTGTTATACCACCCAAGTCCCAGAAACATGCTGTGACCTTGCTTGAGCAACTGCAAGAAGGCAGACTTCCTGACTCGTGGGATTGAAATTGAGCTGCATTGCAGGAAACAGGAAGATGAGCTGTTTCTTGCAGGTTGGAGTTTGCAGTGAGACATGGTCTGTGAATAGCATCCTCTCTCACTCACTCACTCACTCACTCACTCACTCACTCACTCACTCACTCACTCAGAGGACTTTATGGATATGCCTCATAAAGTCAGGTAAGAGGTGCTTCTTGCCTGGGGTAGACTCACAGAACAGCAGAAATGGAGCTATCACTGTAAGATGTCTGCAGCCATCATCTAGGCAAGTGTGAGCATCGTCAGCATGGGCAGATTATTGAAATGCAAAGAAGGGAAAGCTTAATAGGTGGTGTGGAGTGCACAATCAAAAATAGAAATGTACAATGAAAATGGAGTGTACTTCAGGTCAAGAAGCCGCCTGGAAGCCTGAGATAATTAACACCTTAGGATCTGCTCTGGAGAGCCACTGATAGGACATTCGTCTCTCCTCCAGGTCATCTCTTCCTTTGTATTGTAGTAAGCAAAACTTCAACTCTCTTTCAGTGCTTTCCCTACAAGGTGGATATTTCAAATAATAACTATCTCTGGAAATCCCTTTAAAGCTACAGCTTCTGTGGTTCATGTGTTCCAATAACAAATGAATGTAAGTGTAAGATTAAAAAAGCCAGAACTGCTTTGAGTGGAAAAGAGAGATGACATTGGTGTGTTCTTTTTTTTTTTTTTCAACCTCAGTTAGTGTTGATATTACATATTAACTTTAAGAAATACCAACTAGTTAGTCTTCTATTTAGGAAGTAGTGAAACATGGATTTTGATATTTCATTTAAGAAATATTAAGATTCTTAACCAGGCTTAACATTAGCACCTGAACAATTGGCTCAACAATAGGAAGCTGAGACAGGAGATCAGGAATTCAAAGGTAGCCTCGGGTATTTATCGTATTTGAGGCTAGCCTGGGCTATGAAAAGTATAATTCTTATTAAAGTCTGTTAGTGTCATCATTAAGAATTAGCCTTACTTCTGCTGTTGAGGACCATGTCTGGGTCTGTGGACCTACCACAGCCGAGTTCTGTATTGATGTCTGTGGCCTGTGGTATCACCAAAGGCTACATGAGTGTCTGGGGTCTGGGCCACAACCTGTTGTCATGTTGATGTCTGAGGGCCATGCCGCCACCAGGGCCATGCTGATCTGGGTGGCCTGCGCTGCCACACAAGGCCTTGACATTGTCTGGGCTGCTGCTGTGGGTCATGTCTGGGTCCATGGCCCAGCAGCAGCTAGGGTCTGGGTCATCATGTCTATGGCTCCTATTGCCACCAGGGGTTGAGTGCATGGCCGGAGTCTGGACAGTCACCTGAGACCATGTTGTTGTCCGAGGGTCTTGCTGTTGCCCGGGCCATACTGATCTGAGTGGCCTATGCTGCCACCCAGACATTGGTGATGTCCGTGCCTAAGCTGCTGCTGAGGTCATGTCTGGGTCCTTGTTCCTGCTGCAGCTGCTGGGGTCTGTGATGATGTCCATACCACAGTGGGTAATAGAAACCATGTGCATTGAAAAACAAGGACTGTGCTGAGCCAGTCCTGCCCTTGACTGACCTTGGTATAGCTGGCCCTGCCCCTAGCTGGACATTGAAGCAGGAGAGCTGACCCCTCCCCTCATAGGAGAGCTGGCTCTGCGCCTTGCCTGAGGGGGCAGTCCCAGTAGCCCAGACTGACCAGCTCAGTTACCAACCAGACCCACATCTTGGGCCTTGGGTTGGCCTGTGCTAACATCTATGACCTGCTGGGGTGCACGAAGGGACTGGTCCTTATGAAATGATAACCACTGGATCTCTATCACTTGGAGCAACAGCAGAATATCCGAGAGGAGTTTCAAAGAGGGTCCATTGATAATGGTGTGCCAGAGGCCTTGGACCAGACCAATGACTCACTGCAATGAACATTTTGTGGGCAGGGTTGATTGGACAAAAGGGTTATACTGCATAACACACCTCAGCTCCTGATGCCACTTAGGATGGATGAAGAGGTGTTGGAAAGACAGAGGAGCAATGTGTATGGTCTTTCTTTCTTTCTTTCTTTCTTTCTTTCTTTCTTTCTTTCTTTCTTTCTTTCTTTCTTTCTTTCTGTCTTTCTCTCTCTCTCTCTCTCTCTCTCTCTCTTCCTTCCTTTCTTTCTCTTTCTTTCTTTCTTTCTTTCTTTCTTTCTTTCTTTCTTTCTTTCTTTCCTTCTTTCTTTCTTTTTTTTGCCTTGTTTTTGTTTTTAAATTTTGAGGGGCATGTTACAGGGGTGGAGGGGGCAGATATGAAGGGACTGAGAGGTGAGCAGGATTGGGGTGAATGATGCAAAATTCCCAAAGAATCAATAACAAATTATGTTAAAAAATAAATGAATCTTGAGTTCATAAAAATAAAAGAATTAGCCATACTTAATCTGATTAATTCTGTCCCAAGTGTCCCAAGTGATGTAGATACATTTTAGTCAAATGGGAGAGATTGATTGTATTAAGCACAAAAGTTTTGATATAAGGTGATTGTCATAAGACAATTCAGGTAAAGCTCGGATACGGTAGCCACATTTTTATAATCTGTGAAAGTCCTTCTTTGTATTATCTTCCAAAAGAAAAAAGTAGAGGCTTCCCTTTGGGAACCTTTGCTCGGTTCCCTGACGACACAGCCCATCTCAGCTGGTGTCACACCGCGGCTGCCTTCCTCTAATCTGCCATCTGCTGATCTGCCCCACACAAGCAGTGAGAAGACCTTGAGCTGGCTTGTTTTATGTTAACTTGACACAAGGTAGAGCCATTAGAGAGGATGAAACCTCAACTGAGAAAATGCCTCCATAAGATGAGGCTGTGGGCAGGCCTGTAGGGCATTCTCTTAATTACAAGCTCATAGGAGAGAGCCCAGCCCATTGTGAGTGGTGCCATCCTTGTGCCAGTGTGCTGCTGGGCCCATTCGGATATGAGAGGCCTGCATTGCCATCCGAAGCCATGATGGCCACCAGCCCCATGTTTCCGATGACCACATCTGGGTCCATGGTCCTGTAGCAGCTGGGATCTGTGTAGATGTCTGTTGCCCATATTACCACAGGAGTCCATGCAAACCATGTGTTGAAGTACAAGGGCCCTTCTGAGTTGGCCCCACCCCTCACTGGTTCAGAGTGACTCCCTGCAACAGGAGAGCTGACCCTGAACCTCCCTGGTCCTGGGATAATGGGCCCTGATGATCCTAACCCTACAAGGCTGGTCCTGCCCCCTAATAGGAGAGCTAGACCCTATACTTGGGAAAGCTTGCCCAACCCCTCATCAAGAGCCTGGAAGAGCTGTGTCCACCCATCACCTGAGAGGAGTGGGCCCAACAGCTTGGACTGTCGAAGTCAGCTGCCACCCAGGCACACATTCAGGGCTTGGAGTAGGCACCCTATCATCTATACCATCTATGATCTGCTGGAGTGTGTGAAAGGTCTGATCCTGTGGAACCATAGCTGCCGGATCTCCATGACTCAGGGCAACAGCAGGATATCGGAGAGGAATGTTGGTGAGAGTCTAGTATTGATGGTGTACCAAAGCCAGAGGCCTTGAACCTCACCAATAACTCATTACACAATAAACATTTGCAAGTGAAGCTGTTCGGACAAAATGTTCTGCTGCATGATACATAGCAGCTCCCAGTGCCACTAAGATGGATGAAGAAGCAATGGAGAGGTGGGAAAGATGGAGGAACAAAGTGGTTTTTTTTTTTTATTGTTACCAGTTTATTTTTATCTTATTTTTATTCTTTTTTAGCTTTCTTTTGTGGGGGCACTAAAAGAAGGAGGATCAGATATGGAGGGACTGGGAGATGAGTGGGATTGGGGTGCATGGTGTGAAATTCCCAAAGAATCAATAATAAATAAATAACCAAGAAAAAAGAAAGAACAGAAAGCAGACTGAGCAAGCCATGAGGAGCAAGCCTGTAAGCATGAGCTCCTGCCTCCATGTTCCAGCCCTGCTTGAGTGCCTATCCTGACTTCCTTCAGTGATGGATTATGCATGATGTAGAAGTGGAAGCCAAATAAACCCTTTCCTACCAGTTTGCTTTTCGTCATGGTGTTTCACCACAGCAATAGTAACCCTAACTAGGGGGAAGCTGAAGGACAAGAAACAGTGCTTTCTTCTGAACTCATGTCCCTGTGGAGCTTACAGGGGTGATGGAGGTTAAGTGGGAGAATTCTGGCAACCTAATACGTTGTTCAGATCTTCATTGTACAGATCTTCATTCCTCTGCAAAATGCATGATGGTCAGGGTTTAGAGAAGAGTGGTATGTGTATGCTCATAGGTCCCAGGTTAGAGCCTTTTGCTCTATGGGGTCTGGGTACCATGACCTGAGAGATCTTCCTAAAACATTTTAGTCGAGCATTTTTCAGTTTTCCCATCAACAGTGACTCCATGACAGTAAGCCCTGCTGCCTTTTGCAGACCGAGGTCACCTAGCTGCATGTGTCACCTTGTCACCCTGATCTGGTGTTTTCCTGCCAATGTGTTATCCTCACTGTCCTTGCCAGCTACACCTGTTGCTACGTGTGAGCCCGGCCCCCAACATACTTAGTTCCCTCTCAGGCAGATCGGGGGATAGATTTTCGGTTCTCACTTCCTCTGTGAAACCACTTATGTTTGGCCTTCTTTCCCCCCCTTTTTTCCTTCTTATTTTAGAATTCCTCGTTTATTTTCACCACCTACTTCTATAGACGGGCCTTTTGTTGGTCTCTGGCAATCCCTTGTGTGTTTCCTTAATTTTAAGGTGTATTGATAGTAGATGTTGCGTGCTAAACTGTTAGAGCTGGGAAGGATGTTAGCATCAAAATCCTCAATCTTTTATTCATCCTCAGCCAATCAGTGGCAGTTGCTCATAGCTATGGTCTGTCTTTCTGTATGTCTATGTTTTGCAGTAAGACTATGCCTAGAGGTCCTATTGGGTGTTCATTAAGGGAGACGAGGAGAAAACCTAGAGGAATTAATAAAGCCTTTCTATGGATGAGCCTGTGTAGGAAATATGTTGGACCTCTCTCTTGCCCACTTGCCTTAGTTAAAAATTTAGGAATCTCTCAGCACTAGAGAGTTAGAGGAGGGATTGTGGGTAAAAATAGGAAACAAGCGAAGAGAAAAAATGTAGCAGCAGTCCATGTTTGCTCTATTTGTGAAAATACACACATCCATATATGTATACACACATACAAATAATATACATATTTATATACCTGCACATAAACATATGCTTACATACCCTATATATACATAATACACACAATATATACATATATATATATATATATATATATATATATACTCATTACTTATTTTGGAGTAGATAATTATGATGGGCCATTTCTTATGTGCTTAGAATGGGCTTGGCTTCTGGTAAATGCATTGTCTGTATTCTAGAATTGGCTCTTGAAAGGTTGAGTTTCTTGGTGTTATTTACATAGGTAATATGATTTTTTATTTACTTCAAAAGACAAGATGTTTTTGCTATTCTGCCACGGAAATCTCTTGAGCACACAGAGGCTGACACTGGTTTCCCTGTTCTTGTTGGCTACCAATATAATTTCACTTGAGCTATAACTATAAGGAGCCCCACCACAAACTGTTTGGGTTGCATCCCTTTCCTTTTTTCAGAAGTCACTCCAGGAAGTGAGTTGTAGTGCTGGGACCAAGAGCACAGGTCTCCTGAGGCTCGGCTTTGTTTGCTCCTCTTTTGTTTTATGACCCCTACTGTGCTCACACAAGAACATTTCCTAAGTCTCTATTCTTTCCTTTGACTGTTAAGGATGTGTGCTTCCTTGCTTTTTCCCCTGGCCATATCCACAGACTCCAGCCATCTAGGGAAGGGAAATGCCATATCTGTAGGAACATTATTGCTGATGGCTTCTCATAATTACCCAAAGAACATCGTTGAGGTGTGATTTCCTTAGCATGCTTCTTCAAATCTACACTCAAAAGCCATTCTTGTGTTGAGGAAGTGCTTTCTTTTATACCACACTCTCTGAGGACTTAAATTCTTTCTCTGTCTGTGGTCTTATTTTTCCGGTACATGTCTCTGACGGAAGCATCTCACTGACAGATTGCACACCGCCAGCATTGATTTGACCCCCAGCTGCAGTCAGTCCTTGTCAGTTCCTGTCCTCTAGGCTGTTGCTCACGGTTATATCAAAGGTGGGAGCAGCTGGAATCAGATCCCTGTGATTATTAAGACAGTGATTACTGATCATGCCGACAGAAGGGATGTTAACCAGCACTTAAATAATTGAAAAATGTTACCTGGGAGGCATGCATGAATTCAAGGTGTCAGAATAAAAGACATTTTCTAAACTGGCCCCGACAATCATGAAGTGATTTTGCTCTTACTTTATTCACATGATCTGGACAAAACAATGTTACTTGGGGATGGTGCACTTCTTAGAGTTTAAACTTTTCTTTCTTTCTTTTTTTTTTAATTTTCAAGACAAGGTTTCTCTGTATAGCCCCAGCTGTCCTGGAACTCACTCTGTAGACCAGGCTGGCCTTGAACTCCCAGAGATCTCTCTGCCTCTGCCTCCTGAGTGCTGGGATTAAAGGTGTGCGCCACCACCACCCAGCAAGTTTAAACATTTTAAAACTTTTTTTTTTTTTTTTTACAAATAGGCTCGTGTTGTAAGAACTTCAGGAATGCCAGTTAGAGGGAAGAAGTTAATTGTCTTAGAGTTGCCAAGTTATGAAAAGATCTGAGTGATGATGCTTTGTAACCGTGCCTTGATTTAGCACAGTACTAAAATGGTTGTTGATGCACTATATTTCTACTCTACCTTATACTTTAGAATGTGCCTGCAAATTTACTGTTCAATATAGTTTCAATAGAAGTATTGGGAAATGTTGTTTTACTCTTAAGGAGAAAGAAATGTTGGCTCATAAAGGCGAAATGACCTGCAGAAGTTATGTGACTTACAGTTTTAAGGATTGTGTTAGACTTGTCCTTGATTTTCTAATGTGTTCCAGATCTGCTAGGTGACAGAATCCACATTACACCTTGACACACAGGAGAAGATATTCCAGGGCTGTTTTCTTTAGCATACTCTTCTGAACCTGTTCTTCATGAGAAGAATCAACTATGGCAGAAAGGAAATCATTTAATGGCCTGACAGGACTTTTCTTCATTGGAAGAATGACTGTCCCTTGTCCTAAATTCTACAGATATAACAATAATGTGATACCTCTTATGACTATAGGTGATTAAAGGGTGTGGGCTCCTGCCCTTTATTGAATAGTTCTAGCAGACTAAAACTGTAGGTAAGTCTCTCATCAAGAATGATTCTCCATGTTTTTATTTTAACTTGGGAAGCAATTCCTTGGGAGATTTGATGCAGTTTCCATCACTTTACTATTATTTGTTGATTTTTAAAACATTGCTGCTTCATCTCAACATCTGGATTTGCCAGCCCTTTGTGCTTCTTATGGGTCATGTGGATCAAAACTGAGTCAGTTCTGATGTTTCATTGATCACCATAATGCTATATAACTTACAACTCCAAAGATCTGGAAAGCCATTGAACTTTAGGTTTTAGCAGGAATCCTATCAAATTCTGTAGGGTTTGGACATGTCTGCAAAGTTTGTGGTGCAGGCCCTTCCAGACAGCACAGACTCGCGGAGAGAATAAAGGCCTATGGGAATAGTTCGTGGCCGGCGGGCCAATGTCAGAGACAGTGTTTACTTCCTTGTATAGCACTGATGATGCCATATCTCAAAAACAACATCAAAAATCAGCCACATCAGGTAACTAACTCCCAAGACTCACAGGAACATGTTGGTGGTGTAGACGTGTGCTTGTGTGGGTCATTCTGCTTTTCTATAGCACACAATTACCAAAGCCATAGTTACACACATATTCTTTCAGTGTGATTTTTTTCTGTAAAAATGTGATGAATTTGTTTTATTAATAATATTCAGCAGTTTTATGTACAGATTATAACAAGGTGAAAAAATGTCTTGGTTATAGACTTGTGCACTGAGAACATGGGGACTAATGTGGGAAGAAGGCTACTTCAGTCATTGTGAAATATCAGACATGGATTTGACAGCCCTTTATCCCCTCAGACACCCGCACACTCCTGAGATTCGTCATCCCACACAACCGACTCACGCTAGCCTATTGACTGATCCATAAAAACAGACTCCACTCCCTTCCTCCTCCTCCTCTTCTGACTCATACCAAAAAGTCACACAATTGAAAACATTTCTCATCAAAAGACATAATGTGGAAAACTTTCTTGTCTCTAACCTGGGGACTATTCTTTAGTATTTTGACGTTTGTATAATTGGTATTTTAAAACTATTTCTTCAGAGCCTTCCCTGACTGCTAAAACTGAGTATCCATTGAGTTGCTCGCATCTTATTACGCTTTCTTGGTTCTTCGCATGCGCCACTGCTATCCGCTGTTTTACTCTTTGTCTTTACGCTGTTTCTCCCTCCTAGAGTGTAAGTTCTATGAGAATGGAGACAGTGTCTGCTGTGTTTCAAATTGCATGTCCTAGGTGGAGGGATATTTATTAGGAGTTGATGGATATTTTCAAATAGATGAATATTTCTAAAATCGCATGCAGCTCAAGTCACCAGAGCCCTGTTTCTGTTACTCATTCTAAGTAATTAGTCTTCTTCTGTCCTTCTCTCCAGTATTCTTTACAGCTTATACTGGTCATTACTGGTTCACTCGGATTCAGGACCTTTGGGTCCACTTATAGTATTTTCTCCATCTTTTCACACACTGTTGACTGAATTACTATTTGGTAATTTTACTTTTTTTAAAAAATAATTTTTCCTATTTGACTGAATCATAGCAGGATTATATAAGTTGTTAATGTCATCTTTTATTTAATTTTGTGGGATAGTTCTCTTAAAAGTCTTCTCCTGAAACTATTGATTTTGCATTGTAATCTAAGCTTCTGAAGCAGGAAGATTCCCAGGTTTAAAGCCAGGCTAGATAACTTAATGCTACCATCCCTCAAAATAAAAAGTAACAACAGGACTGGGGGTAATTTTAGTTGCAGAGAACCTGACTAGCTCACTTGAGACACTAGGTTCAACTCTAGATGTAGGGAAGGAAAAAAGAAAAAAATCCTATTGTAATTGCTCTTGTGATTCACAAAGTACAACTTTACTATTTTTATTTTCCCCTAAATTTGAATATTTCTCAAAGGTACTAGTAGTGTGCTAGACCTGAAGAGAAGAAACTCAGTATGTAACTGGTGTTTTAGTTATTTTTCTATTGTTGTGAAGAGATACCAAGGCAATTTATGAAAGAAAACATTTAATTGGGGCTGGCTTACAGTTTCAGAGGGTGAGTTGATTGTTATCATGGCAGGAAATATGGCGGTAGGTAGGTGATCATGATGCTGGAGCAATTCCTGAGAGCTCACAACTGATCTACAGCAGGAAGCATGGTGGGGTGGGGAGACAGAGATTGAGAGTCTCAGAGCTCACTCCCAATGGCATACCTCCCCCAACAAGGCCAACCTCCTAATCCTTCCTAAATAGTTCTATGATCTAGACAGCAAACATTCAAATATGTGAGCATATGGGGCCATTCCCATTCAAACCACCACAATTAGTTTGCTACTGATTTTTAGAATTCAATATGCCGACTTTAAAATTTGTTGCTCAAATCAATATTGTATTCCTTTTGGGAAATAAAAGTTAGATTTCAATGTTTCATGTGCTCATTACATTCAAAGTACCTCATGTTGCTATTTACTTATTTTATAAGAACAAAAGTAGTGTGATATTGCCTTGAAACTGAGAATGAACCTGCAGATATTTTTTTTTTTTTGTCAAAAATCAGGCTTTTAAGGGCTTATTTTTGGATTTTGTCCCCCCCTTTTTTAAAGAAGTTAAAATTGATATTGGAAAAATAGACATAACAGCACTGGCCACATGCACCTCCACAGTATAGGAAAGTTTCCTCAGAAGCCCTGCCTCTCCAGGGGCCATCACTCTTCCTGAAGTAGCTTCTCCCAATACCCTTTTATGTTCTTGGTGAGGGGCTCCTTCAGGTGTCAAGGGCTGGGCCCTAGGTCAAGACTACTAAAGTGCTACTTTAGAAGTAAAAATGGAATTATGTAGGTACTTATAAAAGATTTAGCGAATCTTTTCTCTGACAGAGAAATGTGCATCAGAAAGTATCTGGAGTTTCTGTATTTATGGTAAAAGGTCTGTGAACTAACTGCACAGATAGAAACAATTTATGCACAGTACATTTATGGCAAGCCTTCTAGGAAGCAGCCTCATTTTAGCACAGTACTAAGTGTTACCTGGTCCTGGCCCTGTAATTCAGTTACTGTGTCACTTAGCACATGGTTCAACCCAGCTAAAGAATTCAACCTCATGCCCACGCCCTTTCTTCTACCCTACATCTTTTTATTAAAAGGAAAATTATAGTTTGAATGACACCTTTTATCAGTTATCATGTTAATAAAATAAAAAGCCAGGTACTTGCTTTGCAAAGTCTTTGAAATCTTACTCCTTCATGAGCTTTCATGGCATACAGTATCATTTAAATGCTGATTTAATGAATGAGTTAGTGAGTTCATGAATGAATGTGTGCTCGGTGTGTGGTTACTTACAGTGATTTGCTATGCAGCCAAGTCATGTCTGTTTTCACAGGAAAGCAAGTATTTTGTCCGAGAGAATTAGCATGTTTGTGACATGAAGTGTAAGCTAGAGTTGGTGATTAGGTAGGTTTAATACTGATTAATAGTGTCTTCTTCCCTGTAACCATTTGTGTTAGTCAGGGTTTCTATTGCTGTGAAGAAACACCATGACCATGGTAACTCTTATAAAGGGAAACATTTAGTTGGATAGCTTACAGTTCAGAGGTTTAGTCCATCATCCTTATGGTGGGACACAGTGCCATGCAGGCAGACATGGCACTGGAGAAGGAGCTGAGAGTTCTACATCTTGATCCTCAGGCAACAGGAAGTAAACTGTGTTCTACACTGAGTGTAGCTTGGGCATAGGAGACCTCAAAGCTCACCCCCACAGTGACACACTTCCTCCAACAAAGCCACATCTACTCCAACCTCCCAGTGGTACCACTCCCTGTGGGGGACATTTTCTTTCAAACCACCACACCATTAATGTTAGGAACATCCCAAGATGGACAGACAAATTATGGAAAACAGGAAGGGTTTCTGTGTGGTTTAGATAAGGTTTTGCAACCTTTGCAGTGAAGGAGCAAATGGTATCTTAAGCTTTGTAGGTCAGAGGATCTCCTACCACTGTTCAGCTCTGTTGCAGTATGAAAGCAGTCATACACAGTTGTGATGGATGATTGATATTAATCATCAATTTGACATGACCTCATCTTGCTTGGGAGACAAGCCATATATATGTGAGGGACTTTCTAGATTGGGTTAATTGAGGTAGGAACTGCCCCTGTGAACTTGGACAACACCATTCCATAGTCTGTGGTCCAACACTGAGAAAACTAACCAAGTACCAGCGTGTCTCCCTCTGTTTCTTGACTATGGACACAATGTAACCAACTGCACCAAGCAATCAAGTTCTGCCTCCTTGATTGTGCAATGGAGGACAGTATTCTTGAACAACTATGAGTCAGAACAAGTCCTTCCTTCCTTAAGTTGCTTTTATCAGCTACCTTGTGGAAGCCATGAGAAAAGTACCTAAGACACAATTGAGGATGGCGGTATCCTAGTCAAATTCCTAGATAAAGGATTGATCACTAAATCTAGACTTCTCAGTCAATCACTTCCTGTTCACAGTTTTAGAAGTTCTATGTGTAAAGTACAATGTTTAGTACTAAAAGATTTTTGCATACATTTCTTAACCCTGACCACAGAGAGTAGGATATAAAACATTCCAGTTTACCACTCAAGCTGAAAACCTGCATGAGCCCAGAGGACTCTGAGGCGTCCTGCACTATGCTTCCATCGGCTTTCTCAAGCAGATGACAGCTCAGGCCAGTCAGTCCTGAAGCATCCATCAAACGGAGAAAGGGATAAGCAACCCAGTATGTCACAGTGACTGATAAAGGCCATTTCATATATTTCTCACACTTTACTTGGGATTCCATAATAATATCCTATATCCATGAGGTGACAGTGGGAAATGGGGAAATGCAATTTACATTACATTGTGTAGACTTTTGAAGGTAGCTGTCCTTGAGTCTTAAATGGAAAGCTCTGTAGCACAAATGTACTTCCCACCTAATACATAGTTTAAATTTTCAGTGACCCATGTATGAACTCACAGAGACTGTGGCAGCATGCACAGGGCCTGCACAGGTTCAATCCAAGTGGGTTCCCAGCACTGAGAGGGGAGAATGGGGGTGGACATGAGCTCCCACCCCCAGCCAGGAAGCTATCTCCAATTGACATTGGCTTGTAAAGGAAAAAATAGTTTTCTCTAATGGAGTCTCGCTGGGTTTATAAACCACACGTAGGGGTAGGCCCCATGTCCAGCTATAGAGGGCCAACACAAAATGAACTCAGTGGTGTTTTCCTAGACTTTTTGTCTCATATCCCTCTGTTTGGGCATTTTTTAATATTACTTTTGCTTGTATATTATGGTTTCCATTTCCAATCTTGTGGTTTTATGTTTTTCTTTTTTTAATATTCTGGTTTGTTTGCCTGTTTGTTTTCTAAAGAGAGAGAAAGAAAGAAGGCACGGAGTGGGTAGGGTAGACCTGGGAGGAGTTGGGGGAAAGAAAATCATAATCAGAATATATTGTCTGAAAATAATTATTTTGAATAAAAAATTTAAAAAGTAAAAAAAATACCATGATCCAGTATAAGCCTGAAATAGTCAGATTTACAATTTAAATATAAAACTTATTTTTATTAATAATAGAAAAAGTACAGTCGGATATAGACAGGCTCTGCTTGTGTGTACAGGAGACTTCTGAAGTCTGTTAAAAATAGGGAGGCCAAATTGTGTCCAGGCAAATGAAACAGGGTCAGCATGGCATGTCACCAGTGGCCTCACACATGAACTCGGGCTAAGGTTTTGCTGATGTCAGTGCCTAATTTAGCAGTCTGGGGACAGTAGCAGGAAGAAAATGGATTATGTTGCCTTGTGTCATGTTCAAGGTCTCTTGGAGTAGGTGTCCAAGAAGTGTGAGGGATACTGGGACTGGTTTCTCTCTCATCACGCTCCCGAAGTTTAACCATTGGGCAAGACAATGTCTCACTCTGCAAGACGGGATTAGGGAAGAAACAGAGACGGACTGTGGGCCTCTATCCAACTAAAAGGGAATGGTACCTTCTGGCTCATCATCGTTGCTGTATCTCATTATCATCAAGATAATATTTAATATGTGTTCGAGAAACAGTGTGCTCTTTGGGTTAGCTCATTTAGCTGTGTGCCTTGTGAATTGCATTAACTATAATTCAGCTAATTAAATTATATAGTCTGAGAATTGTTATGTGCTTTTAAATTTAGTTTCATTTTTGACAGAATTATGTTCACATGATTTCAGGAGTTGGATAATTCTCTTTATGTGGAAAAGTAAAAAGTGCAAGAAGTAGCGTATGGGATTCATTTTGCTGTTTCTTTAGATGTTTACATTGCTGTTTCCCGTTACCGTGCTTACGGTCCCAGTGATATGTTCTTTGATTTCTTTGTGTTAGCGCTATGGCTTTTCTATGATGGAATATGAAGTATAGATGAATAAATCTGTCACACATTTGCACATCTCCCACCGCTCTTCTCTAAACTTAGATACACTACCATATTGGCTGTGTTAGGTTTTCTATGTTTCTCTCTGCCTCGGCTTTAGCTGTCTAAGGCTGCACTTTGTCTAAAGGCTGTCCGTAATCTCTCAGGAATGCTTTTCTTCCCTGCATGATTTTCAATTTTCTAATCAGTTTTTCCAGTTCCTTCTGGAGGGAGTCCCCCGGGCATCCCTCAAGTGCTCTAGTATGGCTCTCTTCCTGGGTGTGCTTTGGGGCATTCTTTTCAAGTCTCCTAGAGATTGCCTCTGTCCTATCCCTGCTCAGTTTCTGGTTTCCTAAATCATGTCTTCTGTCTTCTCATTTCTTCCAGATTATCCTCTTGTTTAGATGGAAAACATCTGTGGTGATATATTGGGGGACACAATATGTTGTGCACCCTAATAAAACTTATCTGAGGATCAGAGGAAAAAGCCAAAACTATATTAAACATAGAAGTCAGGCAATGGTAGCACACTCCTTTAATCCTAGCATTCAGATGGATCTCTGTGAGTTCAAGGCCACACTAGGGAACAGAACCAGGCATGGTGACACACTCCTTTAATCCCAGCACTGACCATAGAGGTCTGGAGGTCTGTACAGACAGACAGTAAGTGAGGTAGCTGGCCGGAGAGGGGAAGTGAAATGCAGAACAAAGGCATATAGGCGTGGATATACAGGAAGTAGGTCTCTTTGGCTGAGGAGTTCCAAGTGGTAAGAACATTGCTGGCTTATTTCTGCTTTTCTGATCTCTCAGTTTATACCCCAATATCTGGCTCTGTTTTTTTTTTTTTTTAATTAATAAGACCATTTAGCAATTCGTCTTACAAACATCCTCTAATAATTTCCCGAAAACAATGCTTTAAGAGATAATTGTGTACTTTGCAAAAGTGAAACAACTTTATTATTCTTTAAATTGATTTGTGTATAAAACTCTACATTGGTTACTTACTTATTTATTTATTTATTTTTGAGCTACTGAGGATTGAACTAAGAGCTCTGGCACTGATGTTTGCTCCCAGCCTAGAAATAAATACTTAATTTTTTTTATCCTGTCAAAAAAAATTACCTTCCCTGTTTCTTTGCTTTGGTGATTCTATTGTGTTCTCTTTCTGTCTTTCTTCGAAACCTTCGTTGATTCTTGGGTCTGTATTCAGATTCAAAGGATAGGAAAGCTGTTTTGAACACACAGACATGAGGGAATGGGGTAAGGGTTGGGTGGGGATGGAGGTTGTTAACTCAGGGTCTTCACATAAAGAGATGGAGTTGATTGACCTGGGTGTTTGGTGTATTCAGGAAACCTGTGGTAGCCGAGGGTTGGGTTGATTGTTTATTTAACCCCTGTAAGTAGCCTCAGTTCTCAGTGCTGCTGGCACTCTGGAAGCTGGGGGAGACATGAAGCTTTGAGTCTCCACAAGACCTGTGGAAACTTTCACTTGCTCCCTTTGCCTTTTCAGCTCCACAGTCTGGAGACACATTCACTCCTTCTCTTCCGAGAACAAATATCTGATATGCCGGTTGGGTGAGGCAGACAAGAGTCACAGTGCAGGAGAGGGCCCTTAGGTGGTCTGTTCTAAAACACATTTCTCCCTAGTTTTCCTATTTTCAACTGTCCCAGCCCGTTTTGGCTTCAGTAACAAATTGCCATAGACTGAGTTGCTTAGACACAAATATTTCTCTCTCATAACTCTGGAGGCTGCGAAGTCCTAAAACTAAATGCCTGCAGATCTGGCATGTGGATGGAGGGCTGCTTGTATCCTCACATGGTAGACAGAAGAGAAGGAAGTTCTCTCATGCCTTAAAAAAATTAGTTCTTGGAGAGTTTCTTACAATGTATTTCATTATATTCAGCTCTTCCTCCAACTCTTCTTAGATTCACTCTCCCTTCCCTACCCACCTAACTTTTTAAAAATACATGTGTATATTTTTAATTTTTGAGCTTATAATATAATTACATCATTTCCTCCTTCCCTTCCCTCCCTCTGGATTGTTCCATTTGCTCAGTGGATCACAGGGCTCAGTCAGACACGGGTGCTTATTAGTTTATTGTAGAAGATATTATAACAGCTGCAGACGGACACTGCACAGGCTGAGGTGTGGGAGGAGCACAAGTCGTCTTCCCTGTGCTCTCCACCTGTGCAGTTCTCTAGGAAGCCCTTCCTTTGGGGGACTGTGGATCGTTCATTCTACAGGCGTGACTGAAGCCTGGACAACCATTTTGAAATCTAACTGCATAAACAGGGCTGACTGAGGTAATACATTCAGCACAGTAAGACCTTCCCCTTTCATCACTCCCTGCTCCTGGGGAAGATCTGGGATTCTGTTAGACAAAGGTCTTATGACCCAGACAAGGTGAGGTCAGAGAACTTCTCTATGCCAACTCCAGGGCAGGAAGTCAGAAAAGGAAATGTAGGAAATGAGAACTTCTACTTGCTGTGGCCTGTCTTGAGCCATGGATGGAATGTCAAACCATGTAGTAGCCTCCCAGAGGAGTCTCCCGGTCATTCCGTTATCACCCAGGGCTTGAGCTGTGTGACTCTGGAACAGGCACAAACATTTCAGTTCACAGCGAGTCTCATGCTAGTCTCATCAGGTTCTGAGTCATATTTTTTTCCTTGATAGAAGTTGGATTTCTTTTCTTTGTATCCCCCATTGCCAGGTTGGAGCTCACCTTCCATGGTTTTCCTGAGCCACTTATTATATACCCAGTTTCAATAATTTGTATGGCTGTTAGGTCTTGCTCTTGTTGTTGTTGAAATTGTATGTTCACCCTTGTTTTAAAACATCTTTATTATGGTATCTGTGCTGTGATTTCTTCAAGAAAAATAAGGAGAAACATTTGTTTTAATGTAACATTGCCAGAATTGGAATGTGTCTCCCAATAGGTATAAATATTTAATGAATGGGTGCTTAATCTGCCATCCTAAACTTTTTATTGAGTTCCCTTTAGATACCCTTTTTACTCTCTCGGAAATGGGGTTTAGAGAAACCAATGTCATGAAGGTCACAGAAGCAGTAATGACACCAAGATGCGTAACAGGCAGTTTACTTCCAAGAACCACTGCTTTTATGAGGACACTGAGCCACACCTCCAAGGCATGCAGGAACTTCATTTCACAGGACTGTAACTCAGGCTTCCTATTTCAGGGCATAGTGTCCAGAGCTGAGAAGCCACCTTCTCCCCATGCATCCGTCAGCGCTTCTGGGGTTACCTTTGCCCAGCACTGCAGTGGATGAATTCCCTTTTGCACGGGCAATGTGAGCTTGCAGCCTTCCCCCTTCGGCATTTCAGTTAGTCAAGCTCATGTTCCCCTCCCTGCCAGAAGACTCCTGATTTGTACAATGACAGGTTGTCATAAGAATTCAGTGGGAAGCCCGTGTACTAACCACTCCCGTGAACAACAGCGTTTCCTGTTATAACGTAGAGGCAAGCCGTGCTTCTGCTTCTCCAAGTGGAGAGGTAGGCGCATATTAATTAATGTTTTCAAGGTACAACTCTCATTTTAGAGAAGTTGGAATGAGAAAAATTTGTACAATAAGGAAAATGCCAGCTGTCTGATGCTGTTAGGATAACTGCAAATGTAAATGGCCTACCTTATCTTGTAGTTTGTAAGCTTTTAAAGGGAGACATTATTTTTATTTTTTCTTGAGTGTCTAATTATACCTTGTTCAGTAGATACTAGAAGCATATTAAACACTTAGTAAATCTTTGATGAATGAGCCATCCATGTTTTAAAATCTAGCATTAAGACCCTCTATCTTAAAATTGTATTTGGACACATTTTGATCAGAAGGTAGGGAACTCTACACTATGTATTTTCTCTTAGTTGGAAGGTTTCCAATGATCAGTGGGAATGGACCTGTGCTGTCTAAGAACTGTTTTATACAGAGTTTTTAATGGACTAAAATAATTACATTTACGAAATACATCCTGTGTCATGTAGCTCAGGAATATATTATCTATCTTACAAATAATTTATATATGTACTAGTAAAATGCAGAAGACCTACATTTTGCCGTCTGTAAAGATTTAGGGGAATAATTGAGTTTAGTGGCAAAAGAGCTATACAAAATTCCTTAATAAAATAGTATTCATGGAACATTTGAGAGAAGCACCTCAGGATGTTATAATTGCAGGTTAGGTTATTTTGACAAGGCTGTGTAACTGATCCAAGCATTTCGTGTTGCTATTCATAGAATGTGATGGAGCTAAAAATTAAAGTCAGAGCTGAAGAGGGGTGTGCTCGTACAGCTGGAAGAGAGAGCTACTCACGCAGCAGATTTTCACTTGATCCAAAAGGTCTCCAACCACATGCACTGGGGTGGCTTGATGTTTTACCCTTGAAGAAATTCTGTCTATGTCATCAGTTAAAAGAAATTTAACCAATGAATTCCATAATATAAATGGAAACCCTGGAGCTCACTCTGCAGACCACCCCTCATTAAGATCTCATGTTCTTGCCGGGCGGTGGTGGCGCATGCCTTTAATCCCAGCACTTGGGAGGCAGAGGCAGGCGGATCTCTGTGAGTTTGAGGCCAACCTGGACTACCAAGTGAGTTCCAGGAAAGGCGCAAAGCTACATAGAGAAACCCTGTCTCAAAAAACAAAAAAAAAAAAAAACAAAAAAACAAAACAAAAAAAAAAATCTCATGTTCTCTATTCCAAAATGGAGATACATTATACTTTTATTCTTTTTGCTTTGAGGATTTTTTTTTACAATAATATTAGTCCCGGAATAATAGTTAAGACTAGTGAATATATAGGTGTGGATCCTGACCATGTAAACAGAATCGCACAGTCATTTACCTGGCAAACAAAAGTGAGGCCATGGGGTATGACTGGGACAGCTGTCAAAGCTGTGGCTGCCAGGACTGTGAGTCAAAGGAGGCTGAGCTAGTACAGAAGATCCTGCCCCCATCCAGGGATTATAAAGGTGGGAACTATACTGTTGAGTGTGGTATAGTGCTATTGGAACACGTAGAGATGAGCAGAGAAGTGACACTGGAAACATGCAGGATGGTTACCGTCCAGCAGAACACCTTCTCCCTCCCTCTGGCCACTCAAAAAAAGAGGGCAAAAATGTCCTGAGCAGTAAAGGGACCAGTGCCCTGTCAGAGGTAAAACAGGCCAGCATGGAAGGGCGCCTCTGCAAACCGTGCCCAGGAGGAGACACTGTAGGTGACAAAGCACAACAGCAGAAGAGATGCCTGAGGTACCAGTGTACTGATGACTTAGTTACTGTTCTGCTGCTGTGACGAGACACCACAGCAAAGGCAACTCTTAGAAAGAGCATTTAATTCAGGGCTTGCTTACAGTGTGAGAGGTTAGTCCACTATCATCATGGAGTGAACATGGCGGCATGCGGGGTGCTGAAAAAGAGCTGAGAACTTTACATCCTGATCTGAAGGCAGGCAGAGAGGCCTGGGAGAGAGAGGGACACATACACACACACACACACACACACACACACACACACACACACACACACACAGAGAGAGAGAGAGAGAGAGAGAGAGAGAGAGAGAGAGAGAGAGAGAGAGAGAGAGACTTGGGAGGAGGCCTTGCATGAGTTTTTGAAACCTTAAAGCCCACCCCCAGTGACAAACTTCCTCCAATAAGGCCGCGCATGCTCCAAATCCTTCCTAGTTTTCCACACGGTGTCACCCACTGGTGACCAAACATTCACATCTGTGAACCTATGGGGACCAGTCTCATTCAAACCACCTTCTGAGACTCAAGGCAAAAACTCAAAAACTGTAACCCCCTGTTAAACTGAAATAAAAAAGAAAATCATAAACTTCCAGCACATAGTGGCACAGAACATACCTGACCATTTCAAAAGAGAAAAAAAGGAGCATAGTGAGTGTTTACCACCCTAGAGGCAATGGGACCTGGGAGCGTGGAGCCTAAAAATGAGGCAGACTAAAGTCTCATGCAATAACCAATAAACTCAGGATTAAGAGGAATCACATGAGTAAAGTCACAAAAGCAGGCTACAAATGGCCAGCAAGCCACACGTGGCCATCAAGCTGCACATGGCAAAAACATGTTTTTTTCCATAGATGCATATAAACAAATAACAATATCCAGTTGTAATGAATAATCTGAAGTAAGCTCACTTAGTTACTCTTCCACCTCCTATAGACTGTAGCACCTCCCAAGACCACAAGCCACAGAGGTGGCAGGGGTGTATGTGTTTGTAATGTCGGGTGAGGATCTGGTAACCCCTACATACTCCTGCAAGGGAAAGTTGTTAAGCCTGATCTCGAGAGTGCAGGTAATTACACTTTTCTCATTTTGAGGTAGCAATGACCATGGCATACACAAAGGACAGAATCTTACAACAGGTTTATATGCTTGTTCTCATACACGTTAGATTGGAGGGGTTTCTCATGATGGGTAAGAGTTTGGGAGAATGCCTGATCAGAAACAAAACAACACCATTTTACGTTATTAAGAAGTGATGCAGGTACACAGCTCAGCCTCAGGAATGTGGTGTTAAGAGGTTGCCTGTAATTGAGCCACACGGCAGGGTAGGGATTTGACATTATAGACACTCAGTTCTCTCCGTTGGGTCCCCCATGGCTATTATAAAACCTGCAAAGGAGTAGGCTCTCACGGAGCAAGCACATTATGCTGTGCATGGGAATCTAAGAAACTTCCTGGAGGGAATTTCTGTGGACAGTGGTATGTTTTAACTTCTCAGAGAAAATTGAGCACTGATTAGAAAAGCAAAGCGGGAGCCAGATCTTCCAGTGGGTCAACAGTGAAAAGGATCTATCTCAGGAGACATCTGGGTCAGAAGTTTCTCACCCACCCATGACTCAGCTTCATCTGAGCAGAGCACAGACTGTCATAGATTTGTGGGCAATGTGGTCATTGGGTTCGGTACAGCCTCTGAGCCATGGTAACTTGAAGCAAATTGGGAGGACTTGGCAGCAATGGCTAGAGGTCAGGCTGACTTTAATTACAGACTTTAATTACAAGGACTGACATAGGAAATACCGCAGGGAGTGTGGCTTAAACAACAGAATTATTTCTCACATCTTTTGAATGGTAGGAATTTGATAACATGTCAGCAAGGTTGATTTCTTCTGAGGTCCCTCTCCTAGGCTTACATATGGCTGCTATACCTCTGTGTTTACATAGACTTTCTTCTTCCTTGTTCATGTGTGACACTATTCCTGGGGAGATGTGAACAACTGTGTACTCACCCCAGATAGGAACCCAACAACAGACCCAAAAGTAATGATGTCGCTGAAATCCAAATGGGTGAACCAATGAGTTTTTTACTGGAATGGGTTACTTGCAGGAGCAGAAATGACTCAAAGACGGCTGTATCACCAAAAGCCCATCATCCCAGCACTGACAGTTCATGAAAGCTGGAAACCTGAGAACACTGCACAAATGGTAGCAAGTTCCACCAGTTGGAGGATCTTTTCTAGGTAGCTCAGTTTGTCTGAGCTTCTTTCAGTAGGTTGGCTAGTGTGAGTGTGTCTCAGAAGTCCTCTCTGCTTTATCAGCGTGGGGAGGGAGAAATCTGCTCAGTTTCAGGGACTTCTAGGACTCTGTTGTTTACTTGTTCAGTTTAAAGAGCTTCCCTGCAGGGTGCAAGTTTCCCCTCCCTTTAGAACATCCTGAATTCTGGTGAGCTTTCCTCCAAGATAGAGTTTTTATCTTTCAGGAGATTGCTACACAACAATTGTTTGTGCACTGAGATTTTTTTGTGTGTGTGTGTGAACACAATTTAATTAGGGCCCACTCATGACATTTAATTTTAATTACCTCCTTAAAAATCTTATCACTGAAGTATTAGAGGTTAAGCACTCCACATATGAATTGGTATGGGGGCATAATTCAGCCTACAGCAGGGAGACAGCAACAGCTGGTGGCTACAGCCCCAATCTTCTATATATAGATCAAGCAGGACTGGGGACATTTAGGTTTGTTCTGTTTTCCTTGTAGTGGTTGAAATGTTTCTTTATTAACTTTGGGAACTGTAAATGATAGGAAACCTTTTCTGAAATGAGCTGATGCTGCCTTATGTCTTAGTTAGGGTTTCTATTGCTATGATAAAACACTGTGACCAAAATCAACACAGAGAGGAAAAGGTTTAGTCCATCGTCCAGGGCGGGAAGTCAGGGCAGGGAGTGGAGCAGGATCCTGGAGGCAGGAGCTGATACAGAGGCCATGTAGGAATGCTGTTTGCTGGCTTGCTTCTCGTGACTTTCTCAGCCTGCCTTCTTACAGCACCCAGGACCACCTGCCTACAGATGGTGTCACCCACTGTGAGCGGGGGCCCTCTCACATCAATGATTAAAAAAAAAAAATGCTTCACAGACTTGCACACAGGCCAACCTGTCCTAAGCATTTTCTTAATTGAGGTTCCTTCTTCCCAAATGACTTTAGCACGTGTCAAGTTGACGTAAAAATTGACTAGCCGTAACCGTTAACTCTTCTGCCGTGAGGCTCCTCAGCACCTTACGGTGGCACCAGTGTCCTGGCCTGTGCTCCGTTTTTAGTGCAACCTGTGGCTGAAAGTGTGGACTCGGTGTGGGGTCTGCTGGGTTTGAGACCCGATTTCACTACCCCCAGCTTGTGCTGTTTCAGTTAGTTCTTTGAATCTGTAGGTTCAACATCCATGGATTCAAGTGACCTCAGATTAAAAGTATTTTAAAAAGTGTCACTGCTGGGCGGTGGTGGCGCACACCTTTAATCCCAGCACTGAGGAGGCAGAGCCAGGCGGATCTCTGTGAGTTCAAGGCCAGCCTGGTCTCCAAAGCGAGTTCCAGGAAAGGCGCAAAGCTACACAGAGAAACCCTGTCTCGAAAAACCAAAAAAACAAAAAAAAGAAAAAAGTGTCTTATTAAACATGTACAAATATTTTATTGTCATTATTCTTTAAACAATAAAATAACAGAACTTTTTCTGGCATTGACATTATTACAAGTAATTTGGCAGTGGTTAAAAGTACACTCATGATCTTCCTCTCAGATTTTTTTTCTCCTTTCAAACTATTATGGATTAAGATAAAATAAAAAATATTAGTATTTGACATGTTAGCTACAAACAAAAGTAAAGATTCGAAGACACACTTGTCACCTGGGACAATAACTACATAAGTCACATTTGTATAGTCATAGAGGAACCTAGCACATTGACGCTAACCGAGTCTGGTGACAGAGCTGTCTCGGAATGGAAATTTCCTTTGAAAAGGGAAAACACGGCCCTGTTTTTAGAGCATATCCCACACCTGCTGGTTTTTAGCAACTGTTAGCTCAATATAATCCATGTGTTGATGAGGTGTATTTTTGCAGTAGAAAATTCTGATATCTTTCCCTGCCTTGCTCATGTATAATAACTACACTGAGGGGTAAAATTCACTTCATCCTTCTAAAAATCTGTGAAGCTGAGCCGAGAAACTGGTTAATCGACGGCAGAATTTGAATACATGCTTTCTTAACTACTTTCACAAGCATATTTTCTCCTTTGAATTATTGTGACATCAGTGAATTCTCTGTTCATCAAAACACTCATATATCCAGTGCTTGATCACAAAGCTCTTGAAGAGAGGGAAGGAAGGACCTACCTGAACAAAGAACTCGGAACAGCCTGACTAGAGATGCATCAGGAGAGCACTTTTGTTAGAGCCGTGGCTTCAGAAAGCGGCAGATGGCCACAGTTAAGAGCCCTCTACAGTGATGGCTCTCAGTTCAAACAAGAAAAGCTTCTTCTTGTGCTTCCAACTGAATATCACACCCAAGGTTGTGTTAGGTGTGCCTTCGTGTGTGGTGAGATCACAGAGAGCCTGTTTTTATATCATTGTGTTTCCTGATGTTCACCAAGCTGGCCAACTCTGAATGCAGAGGGTTCTGAAGAGAAGGAAGATAAGGGACTGATCAAGGTCTCCAGAGCTCCTGGGGACGTTCAGAGCCATAAATTAGAAAGGAATCCAGGTACCAAGCAGGGAAAAAGCAAAAAAAAAAAAAGCTGTGGAAGGATATGGTACCTCCAGCACACCATCCTGTCTGTGAAACTGTTCATAAAACAAATGTATTTGTCCGTAAATCTTATTTTTTTTTTTTTTTTTTTTTGGTTTTTCGAGACAGGGTTTCTCCGCGTAGCTTTGCGCCTTTCCTGGAGCTCACTTGGTAGCCCAGGCTGGCCTCGAACTCACAGAGATCCGCCTGGCTCTGCCTCCCAAGTGCTGGTAAATCTTATTTTTATACCAACATATTATATACATAGCAAGTTGAAAATATTATGTAGGAAAATAATATTAAATAGTAAATAGTAAGAAAACTTTTTCTGTGGCAATACATCCATAATTCATTTTGACTCACCTTTAGATGTTTCATTCATTTAATTAAACTATGTAGGATGTAGGAGATCATACTTAGATAATTTGGGAGAAGAACTAATTTACCGTGTTGACTTAGAAACAATAAGTATCTCTAGCAGGGATTGAATTCATTTTATGATTTTTTTCCATTACTGTTTGGAATGTATCAAATTAGATAGATCTTCTAATGGTGAATTATTCTAATCTTTAAAATTCTCTTCTCCATTTGCTGGATCACTAGAAGCATTTTAAAAACATAGGAATTCAAAAGAGTAAGATTTTTTTAATCCCACCTATAATAGATATTCTTTTCCATTTCAGAGCTCAAGTGTTTATCTATGTTTGTGTTTGATATCATACCATTGAGCTTATGACCCCACGTTCTGGGGGAGGAACTATAGCAATAATAGGTTGCTAAGCAAGTCTCTCATCTAATTAAACAATGTGCCTAGAATTACTCTGTGCTGCTCACCCATGGTGGAGCAAGTGAGGATGATGACCACCTTAGCTTTTGTTAGAGCTTACACTAGAAACAAGTGAAGGAATAGCCTATTTATAATAATTGAAAACAAAAGAACTAAAAGGTAAATTGTATGAAATAAATGTTTGAAACAACTCAATATTCAGTAATAATGGAATACTTAAGCAATATATTACATTAAGCATTTAAAAATCATACCAATTGCAGGTTTCTTTATAATATAATTTTTTCCTTTTATTTTAAATACCATTCAGTTCTACATATAATTTTAAGCCAGATTACAAATATTTTTTTACACAAGCCAGAAGAAATAGGCACAGTTTAATACACCGCTTTCATACGTGTTTTGTTTTCTTTTACCCGATCACTGCTGCTTTTCAAAGTAAAATTGAGACAGAAGGAAGCCTATTTAGCTTATTCAGATTCTAATTAATTTTGCCACTTGGGTGTATTACCAAATGTGAGCTCGATTCTCTAATGAGTGTTGTAAAATGCAGTCATGGACCAGATCCCAGACTGTTCAAATAATTTATTTTTCTGTCTAGAGTTACATCACCGCTTAAATACAAAGCGAGGGTGGGCAGCAAGGATGGATGCGAAGTGTGTGCGCAGCCACGGAGCTTCAGGCCTGACAGACTACCTGCCCTCATTTGCTAAGCCTGAGGCTGCTGTGAGAATCGGTTTCACTACCTCCTCACATTCATCCTCTCTGTGTGCTGCTTTTTTGATGAGTTTCCAGAATCCACCTCCTTGAGTAGAAAAGTATTTTTCTGTATATACTTATGCAAAATGTACTTGGTATAAACTTGATTTCACTAGTTATGTTTGGAAGGAAACCTAAATTTCCACAGACAAGTATCTGTAATTCAGATCACTGTAGTTGCATTTCGTAAAATCTTAGTTGGAAAACTATTCCCAATGACTATTTGATGTTTTTCCTTTCAATCTTTAGTCAGCTATTAATCGAGTCTCAAACATATCACACTTTCTATACTTGAGTCTCTAATAATGTAAAAAGCCTAAAAGTTTAAAAACATCAAGGGCACGTTAAAGGAAGTGGTGAGGAGATGTGAAATGTCAGCGTTCACGTTCTCTAGGCCTCTCCTTGGTATTGTGAAGCATCGGTGTCATGACCTTCTAGAACACTCTTTGTGCTTTGGCTCACTTCAGTTTTCTTTCTCGTCCTTTTTAATCCAGCTGGAATGCTTGCAGATTCTTCTCAAAACTTCTAAGCCTGACTCTGAGGACCCAGCTGGAGAATGCCGTCTGAACGCTGCCTCAGGTACACACTGAAGGAGCATGCCCTGTTCAGTATAGTGAGGCCTACACTGGTCACACAGCAGCACTGAGCACAGAGCGGGATCTGAATGCAATTTGACTGAATAAACAAAACAGTCATAATTCTTGTGATTTGGGCATTTGGAACAAGGATGAACCACTAAGACCTCTTGATCAAACCTAGAAAAGCTTCATGATTCTTTGGCCAATACTGCTTTTTGTCATTTCCTTATTTGGGATGCTAGCCCTTTGAGCAAAAGACATATCACTCTAAAGGCACATGATAGTATTTTTTTTCCCCCGAAAACTATGAATGCATTTGAATATTGTCCCCTTTAATGCAATAAGTTTAGAGAGGATTCAAAAATTCCTGATAGTATCTTGTTTGACTATTCATTTGGTTAATAAATATTTGTTAAGCCAATACTCAACTTGATGTAAAGTACCATTTATGAATAATATAAAATTTTATTTCTCCTGCCATAAACTGTGTATTCTAGGGAGAACCAGATGTTCAACAAATAGCTACACAATCAGCAATGCAAATGCCGTTGTGAAAAATGTTCTGAAGGAAAAGTTTAGTGCAAATGCAGGGGAAAAGGATATTCCTGAGAGCCACAGGATGGAGTGAGCTGGGAAATGCACTAAGGCAGGAGAGAGCTTCACATTCTAAAAATCTGAGAGGCAGCCAGGGAGAGAGCACATAGCATCCAATCTGCCTGGAGGCAAGTCGGCATCAGTTTCTGAGGAAGCAGTCAAAAGGTCCTCAGAAGAAAGATTAAGAGAGACATGGTGGTGTGTACTCACTCATAAGTGGATATTAGCTGTCAAATAATGGATAACCATGCTACAACCCACAGACCCAGAAAGGCTTAGGGAACAAGGGGGGTTCAATGGATCTGCCTGGGAAGGGGAAATAGAAGAGATCCCCTGGGTGGAGTAGGGGCAGGTGGGCAGGGAACCTGAGGGATCGGGTGAGAGGTGGATGGAGGAAGAGAGTACTGTAAGAGATGACTAAAAAGGGGGCCTTTATCTAAACTGGCCACCCCCTGTGATCTGATTGGTGAATACCCCCACCCCCATTGTCATCAGAGAGCCTTTTTCTAGTGACTGATGGAGGCAGATTTAGAGATCCAAGGCAAAACATTGGGCCGAGCTTGGGGAGTCCTGGTAAAGAGAGAGAAGAGGGATTGTAGGAGCCAAAGGGGTCAGGAACATTGCAGGAAACCCCACAGAAACCACTAGTGAGGCTCATAGGAACTCACAGAGTCTGAACCAACAACCAGCGAGTCTGCATGGGACTGACCAGGCCTTCTGCATATGTGTGACAGTTGTGTAGCTTGGTCTGTTTGTGGGGAACTCCTGGCAATGGGAGCAGGGCTGTCCCTGGTGCTTTGGCTGGCTCTTGGGAACTGGGAACCTGTTCCTCACGCTGGATTACCTTACCCAGCTTGAATACAGGGGGAAGGTGCCTGGTCTTAGGGCAGCTTGATATGCCATGCTTTGCTGATGCCCATAGGAGGCCTGCCCCCTTCTGAATGAATACTGAAGGGGGTAGATTGAGAGTGGGGGGAAAGGGGGGGAGGAGTGAGAGGAGAGGAGGGAGAGAAGGTTGTGGTCCAGATGTAAAAGAAATAAATATATGACATTAAAAAAAGAGGAGAGGTAAATAAACATGGGGAACTAGGGTATGTTGTTCAAGGACTAGCATTATTTCTTATCATCATCAGAGATAGGAGTAGAATTGATGTTTAGAGGCCCTCAGAGCAAACAACAAAACTGTCTTAGTGTTTTAGGTAAGGTTTTTATTGCTGTGAAGAGACACCATGAGCAAGGCAACACTTACAAGGAAAACATTTAATTGGGGTGGCTCACTTACAGTTTCAGAGATTCAGTCCATTATCATCATGATGGGGAGCATGGCCATATGCAGGCAGACATGGTGCTGGAGCTGAGAATGCTACATCTTGCAGACAACAGGAAGCCAACTGACTGTCACACTGAGGGAAGCTTGAGCAAAAGAGACCCCAAAGCCCACCCCGACAGTGACACACTTCTTCCAATGAGGCCACGCCTCCTCATAGTGCCACTCCCCTTTGGGGCCATTTTCTTTCAAACCACCACATTCAGAATGCTGTTAATACCATGGCCAAAATGCCCTGTGTTACACCTGGTGTCTTGCCAGTACAGTATGTGAGGAATGTGGTGTTTACACGGTACCATCTCAGACAAAGAACTTGCTCCTTGATGCCAGAATCAGTGTGTGTTCTCAAAGGGGTTTCCTACCCCAAGTCAGCATTTATATTAACCAGTTACCATCCCATGGCCATATCTCCCACGGTGCAGTCATCTCCTTCCCTGCTCCCTCCCAGAGCCCTGTCCCCTCCTCTCACTCTTCCATCGTGCCATTTGGAACTGTTGCAACAAGACCATGAATTCCTCCACATCTTCCTCCTCAGCACAGAGACCACTGATGGAGGCCCTGCCCAGCTTCATGGCCGTTGGATCCTCAGCTTGCTTTGTTTGCTCCAGAGAGCTTTTCCTTCCACTCGGCCACATGTGGACACAGCCACAGCATGGACCTTCCTATCCCCAGCAGTCACTTCATTTCTGAAATCACCCTAGCAGCTGCTTTGCTCGTACTGTGAACTCGTTTCCTGGCTTGAAGGTTCGCCTATTTTACCAGGGCTGTCACTTGACCTCACTTCTACGTCTCATCTGCTAGCTTAGCTGCTTTCCACTTCTGCCAATGGTCTATTTCCTTTTCCTCAGTCCTCCTCCTCCTTTTCCTTATACTTTCACTGTTTATTTCGTTGAAAATAGCTTTTTTTTAATACAATGTATTCTGATTACATTTTCCTCTCCCCCAATTCCTCCAAGATCCACCCACCTCTCATTAGAAAACAAACGGGCATCTAAGGAACAATAATAATAATAAAGTAAAATAAAAACAAACCAGAATAGGACAAAACAATACAAACAAAAACAGAAGAAAAAGAGCCAGCACAAGAGCCATCTACACATATAGATGTAGACGCACAAATGTTTACACACACAGGAATCCCATAAAAACACAAAACCAGAAACCATAATATATACACAAAGGGTGTGTAATGTTAAAAAGAAAACATTTGAGACGAAAAACGTCCATAGAGGCCACTGAGTTCCTTTTGTGTTGGCCAACTATTGCTGGGCATGGATCCTGGCTGTAAGAATGGTTTGTTACCCAGTGAGACTCTGTTGGAGATAATTAATTTTTCATTTGCAGGTAGTTATGAACTGGAGATAGCTTTTGGATTAGGGATCAGGGCTGTGCCCCCTTCTCCTCTCGGCACTGGGACCCCATCTGGCACAGATACATGCAGGCCCTGTGCATGCTGCCTCAGTCTCTGTGAATTCACTTGTACGTTGGTCCTACTGTATTGAGGTGTGTAGAAGGCCTTGTTTCCTTGATGTCCTCCATGCCCTCCATAAAATCATTGAATTTCCTCTTCTGTGGGATTCTCTGAGCTCTGAGAGGAAGTATCTGATGGAGACATACCATTTAGGTGTGAGTGGTCCAAGGTCTCTCACTTTATGCACATTGTCTGGCTGTGAGTCTCTGTATTTGTTCCCATCTACTGCAGGAGGCGGCTTCTCTGAAGATGGCTTAGCAAAACATTGATCTATGAGTTAGCAGAATATTGTTGGGACTCATTTTATTGCTATGTTCCCTTCTTAACCAGTTCAAATTCTGTAACTTGTGCTCAACACTTAATGTCTTCTACTCTTAACTGGAGGGCCAGCGTCCAGCAGCCCAAGGTATGCAAAAAAACAAAAACAAAAACAAAAACAAAAACAAAAAACAAACACGAATGTGGTGAGGGCTAGACTTTTTTGAGTAGAAAATAAGGAAACACGCTTTCTGGTGGCAACTTTCTCTTTTACTTCATTTTGAAAAATCCTCTCTCTGAAAATCTCTGTCTCCACACAGCTACATACTGCTGTATATCTCTTTACATAATACCTCTCTCCTGCACAGCAATTTATCTTTACATACAGTTACATCTTTTTTCACACAGTTACATTTCTTTTTCACATATCTCTACATCTCTCTTTTATACAAATTTCTTCTCTCCACTCTGTTGTATTCCTTCACACACTACCACATCATTTACTCACTCACTCACTCACTCTGAACATGCATTTCTGCCCTACATACACATCTCTGTCTCTTCTTCTTACATCTCTCATACTTCTCTCCCGATACACTCAGATAACATCTTCCCACACTTCTCCCTCTACACATGCAGCTACATCCCTCTTTCAGCACACACATTCACCTCAACAGCCAAATTCTGGACAATTATAAGTTACATATACAGAGTTCGACCCTATCTCATAACACATGATAAGTCACACAGTTTCTCTCAGGCTAGGGAGGTTGCACTGATCAGCCAGTAACGCTTGGCCATGCACTTAGCTCTAAGTGGTCAAGGTTCCCAGACAGAAAGTGGCATTGAAATTCAGGACTTAAACAATTAACAGTTAGTTGCTTGAACCTTGAGATTAGGAGTACATGCAGAAAGTCAATTACTGCAGGGGTTATGTCTACCAAAGTTGTTTCATGCCTGACCTTGATTCAGCAGACATTTGGGAACTTGTCCTTGTGTATTCTCTGCAAAGGCAGCTGGTCTGTTTTGAATTTGTTGTGAAGTCTAAAATTAGCTGTCTTTGTGACTGAGAATACTATTACTTTCCTACATCAATTATGAAAAATATTCTAGTTATTTTTACTCATCAAAATTATGTAGCTTAAGCAGAAATCATCTTCCTGATCATCCACAGCTATATGTGTACCCAAACGATGGAATATATACATCAGATAAACATACAAGCAATGGGAAAAATACCCATGGCTATTTTGAGGGAAGAAATGTAGTGGCACATGAAAACTACAGACAGAAGCAACCAGTCATTCACAGTTAGTGACCCCATTGTCTTTGCCAAGTGGGGCTCCCCATCAGAGAGTTATTCATCCTGTAGGTCGAACCTGTTGAATACTAGTTGTCACCTGCTGTATATTCCCATGGCCTCTGGTAAAGCCATTGCTACCAGCAGCTTTCAGCATTCTTCCATTCTTGGTTTTTGGTTGTTTGGTTGTTTGGTGGTGGTAGTGGTGGTGGTGGTGGTGGTGGTAGTGGTAGTGGTGGTGGTGTGTGTGTGATTTGCTTAACAAAATCCTAATTTGATAAACTGAATAATCTATGTTATCCAGTGACAGTTCACAAAAATCTTTACATCGAAGAAGCCCAAAATTGTACAGAGTTTTACATGTTTTTCGTGTTCCTATTTCCTGCCACTTAAGAGGCAAACCAAGCCATGTCTTCCTTCTGTGCTTCAGATCTCTTTTTCCTTCTGAGCAATTTTTACTGGCTGTACCTCAAGTATGTTCTTGAGACAGCCATGCTCTGTTGGCCCCTCTGAGAACAAGAATCATAAGTTTCTCTTCTTAGCCAAGACTGCTATCTGAGCTCCAGAGCTATGAATCAAGACCACTTAAACTTCACATGTCCCAAGCTAAGTTCATCATTTTCTTCTTTTCCTGGTACCCTACTATTGGGATATCAAGTTTTATAAAGCAGAAAAATGAGCATGTTCATAAGAACCCCTATCTCATTCATATCTGTATCTAACCTATCACCTAAGCTCCTAACTGCCCCCCACCCTGAATAGCTTTCAAATTTGTTCACCTCTCTGAAACATAACTTGGTATTTCAGTCCAGCACTCAAATAGCCCTCAACTATTGCTGTGTGTCATGGATGTGCTCTCTGCTGACACAGGCCAAAAATTGCTGTTCTCTTTTCCTGCAGACATTTTCTCTTCTTTGCATGGTGTGGCAACTCATCCATCTTCAGTTTGCATCTTGGATATTTCTCATTGGGAAGGTGAAATTACTTAGTGCAGTGGTCCTCAACCTTTCACAAGTGTCACTTAAGACCATCGTAAAACATGGATATTTACATTACCATTCATAACAGTGGAAAAATTCCAATTATGAAGTAGCAACATTAATAACTTTATGGGTGGGTGTCACTACAGCATGAGGAACTGCATTAAAGGGTCGCAGCATTAGAAAGCTGGGAACCACTGTGTCACTGTACTGCTAGACTGAATGCTCTGCGATGGCTGCTATTGCATTCATTTATTTAGTATCTTATCTCCAGTATCTAGAATAATAAGGCTGATATATAATAATAAGGCTAAATATTTTTCATGTATATGAATGAGGGAAGGGTATAGAATATTCATTTATAATTAAGCTCCTTTCTTCATAGTCTTAATATTTCTTAATTGTTCTATCAGCTTTAATCTTTGCTTATTATTGTGGCTATTTTTATTTCTAGCATCCACTTTAGAAAATTTATTAAGCATTATATAAAAATAAGGAAAAAAATCCATTATGGGATTTATTTTAACGACCTGTTCATGTAAATAAATAGCATTCTTTTACTATTAATGTATAAGAATATTTTGACGCTGTTAAGTAGTAGATAATCATTAAAATAGAAATTCACAGAACTTTTAAATTTGAAATGTAAAGGTAAAGCTGTAGATTTGTTTTATTGCCTGAGTTCAGTTAAATGAATATATGAAAATAAGACCCTGGGGGCTTTCTGTGACCAACGTGTGAACTGAGTGCACCCAAAGTAGCCATTTGCACCAAAGCAGAGATTCAGAATGAGCCTGTTAGAAACGTGCTCTGCATTTTATGTATTAGTTTTTGTCATCAGTTCCAGAATGAAAGTTGCAGGCTCAAAGTCATGATTAGCCCTATTCCCTGAGACTGCATGCATGAATCTCTCCATTATTAGATGCTGGCATGTGACCAGTCTAGTGCTCACTCCCTGGCATTACTAAAAGTCAATCTGCTGCTGAGAGAGTCTGTGTCTCCCACTGTCATGCCAGGGACCTGGGTCAGCCCTGTGAGATGCAAGAATGGTGTACACCCTGGCGGCCTGATTGGAGTCACCTGGCACCCTTATAGCACTCCCGTGAACTGTGGATTTGTAAATGGAATCATAATAGGAAGCATATCGAGTTTAAAGTAGATACACTTTAAAAAAAGGAACAAAGAAACAGCTCTGGTTAATCTTAGTGATGTATTTAATATAAATTACTGTGTCACAAGTTATAATTTAAATATGTGCTCAATATAGAAGTATAAGATGTCTCAAGTCCTTTCTTTTCATATCATTTTTGGCATCAAATACTTACACTAACAGCACACCTCAGCTTGTACTAGCCTACATAGAGTGTTCAGCAGCCTGTTTTGACAGTGCAGCTCTTGGGCCCCCAGAGAAAAGGGTACCGGTGTTGCACTGGCCAGAGCCAGAGCACTTTCCATACTAGCTGTGAATTTTAAGGGGTGCCATTTCTTTCATGGAAGAATCTCTCCAATTTTAAGAACTTTCTCAAATCTGTATTCCCCTTGAGAAATGCAGAGCCTTCTTCATCACACATTTTCCCAGGCCTTTGTAAAGTTTTTGAAACAGTTTTTCCTTTTCTCGTTTGTTTTCCGGTAGTGAAAGGACATTGCTCTGACCTGGGAGGTGAGTTTGCTGATGTGACATTTGTTCTAAGGGCAGGGCGAGCTAGAGACAAGTCTCCGTCTGCTCCCCACCTTAATTCCAGCGTGGTGCACTGCAGCTTATGATTCATGTTGCTCCCAGTGTACGATCACTAACCAAGTGTAGTCAGCCTGGTCTCTTCTGTGCTGTGGGCAGCTGTGACGTCACACTCACAGAGGCCAAGTCTTCTGCAGCTTTGTATCACAGAGATGAGTGGGAAGCTACTTGGAGAATACAATGATGACTTGTTGGTACTTGTTGATTAGTGGGCCTTCATTTCTTGCCAAATCTCAGAGTATTTATTTCTGGTTTTTAAGAACTCATAACATATTGGTTCTAAAATATTTAGGGTCTGCTGCCAAGTGTTGTCTTAAATATCAGCTTCTGGCGTTTCTCAAGCCTGACTGTTTCAAGCTGAGCTATTGAGTCTGTAGAGCCAAGGAGTCATGACTATTGTTTTCAAGCTCAGCCCTCCAGTCTCTGCCAAACTGCGATCCACAGTTGCTCTTTCCCTGCCAAGACTTATTCCCTTTTAACAGATATCTAAGTGCAAATACCTATTAGGGCTTAATAATGACGTGGACTTTGTGCTAGATTTGCAAGTAAGGAAATATTTTAAGGCAATTATTTTAATATATTCTTGCTCTCCCACTACAAATGCAATATCAAAATACATTTATGGTGACATAAGAGAGGAGAAAGGAAATTATGAAAGTTTTAAATATAGTTTCTAAAATTATAACACTAAAAATCCATTTTCTGTTTCAAAATTTTGGTCCTAGTACATAAGAAAATGGTTTTGAAGCATGATTACATAGTTTTATGACTATTGTATGCCCTTGTGTTTTCATACATTACAAGGTTGATTTTGAGATTAATTGTATATGATATAAAATTAATAGAGGATTTTGAAATTTTTGTCACCTTGGGCATAATTTTTAGAGACTCTTCTTACAGATTATCTCTTTTTTTAAGCAGGAAAAATCATTGTGTCCTTAATGTTAGGTATTTAAAATTCATAATCTTGGAATTTTAGTATTCTTATCTGTAAAATAGATGTACCAATAGTACCTTATCCTAGGGTTACTAGGAAGATTAAATTGTTAATTTGTTAATTATTAAATTATATATATATATATATAAAATTGTTAATAATTATAAATCATGCAGGATAATTGGCTGAATACTGTAAGCAATACAGGTTTGCTAGCAATAAGAACATCATCATTTTAGGAAAGGTTTTTCAGGCTGTCCTAAAGTTCTGCTCTGCTGAGACTGTATTTCTGTTTCTTTTCCCCATTTCTTTTTCTTAATGGTGTTAATTAATCTCCATTCTAGGCTTTCTATAGAAATTTCCATTAAAAAAACTATTTATGTTTCTGAATGTAACTTCTAGTTACTGGTTTTGAAAGCCTGCCTATCTCAGGAGCCACACATGAATATTCAACGACTGTGAGCATTTCAGACTCATCTGCCATGTCTACTGAAAATAGTCCTCCCACCTTCCCACAAGAGCTTCCTATAGCTCTACTTTCTGTCAAGTTATTTTCTTTCCATAGTTCTTACATTCCTGATGCTCCCTAGTGGGAAATGTTCCCTAAAGCGTACTGACTACACTGGTTTTTCACTGGAAGAAGTGGATTAATTTTAAGGTAGAGATTTGTGTTTAACTACACTTTATCAGTCTATTGGTACAAGTAAGGTAGATCCTATCCAATAAACCAACAGTATGGGCAAGGCTGGTAGCAATGCTGTTTCCTCTGGATAACACTTCGTAGATGTAACCAACCGTCTTATTAAATAAGAAACACAGAACCAATGCAAAGAAGAAAGCCAAGAGATCAGAGCTAAGAGCCTTACCGCCTGCTGCAGCTAGCCTCTTGTCATGGTGGCGGCTGGCAGTGACTCCTTCCGCCTTCCTCTTCTTTTTTTTCTCCTCTCTGTTAGTCCCTCCTATACTTCCTGCCTAGCCACTGGCCAACCAGTGTTTTATTTATTGACCCATCAGAGCAACAGATTTGACATACAGATCATCCCACAGCAACACTTTTTCACTTTTGAACTGGACATGGAATTGTCAGGTAGGGAGAGATCATGTTCAGATGTCCTTGGGTATTTTTCACTAAGCTTTCAAAAGAGTTTACTGTGTGGAAACAGGGCTTGTCATCCTCTGGGAGTAACTCACCAGTCAGAGCCCAGTACCTGTTCTGAGATTTTAGAGTAATGTGGAGAGATTTTTGATGATCTAAGCTTTTAACTTTTAATTTTCTTTTTCATTTACAAAGGACACTTTTTTTTTAATTGAGATAGGTCTCATGTACCTCAAGTTGGCCTCTAACTTATTATGTAGCCAAATATGGCCTTGATCTTCAAGTCCTCCTGCCTCAGGGCTTTCTGAGTACTAGGATTGTAGGTTTATGCCCCATTTATTACAACTTAATTTCTTTCAACATTCTTTGTGTGGTGTATCATTCCCCAAATTTCACGGGCAGCTGTGGTTTTACTGCCTTGGATTTGGGATGGTCATGTATAGCTCTTTTGTTCCCAACCACCATTTGCTCAGTTTTTTTCTATTTGGGGGGCTATTGTATCCTAGGGAGACACCTTAGATAAGTCTGAAGCTGAACCTGGAGAAGAGTGGAGTTAGAGAGGGAGTGACAGAGTCGGAAGAGACTCCCTGTCTCCTTTGCATGACACACACACACACACACACACACACACACACACACACATCGGGATGAGGGGTTATGCTCAGCTGCACATGTACACATGGCAAATTTTGCATGTATACACACTGAGGAAATGGGGGATTAGAAGCAGACTCATAGGTCCACAGACTCAGGTAGACACTCACATAAAGTTAAGCCCCAGAAACAGGCATGCTAACAAGAGAAGGAGGCCCGAGAACAGGGCAAAGAAAAGAAAAAAGTCAGAGAAAAGAAAAACAGACAAGAGCAGAGGGCAAGACTGAGAACAGGAAGGTCAGACTCTTAGGACACTGGAATCCAAGTGCCCTCCTCAAGGTTGGAAGGGTGAGAAAGCCCCTGGGAAGCAGAGCTGGTGAAAGGATTGAAACAGGGCTTCCTTGCTCTCCTTTGTAGTATTCAAGAAATGCTGACGGGCCAGAGGCTGTGCCACTCAGAATCGCACAATGACACTGTCCTCGCAGCACTGAACCAGCAAAGAAGTGATGGCATTCTCTGCGATGTGACCCTGATTGCCGAGGAGCAGAAATTCCATGCTCACAAGGCAGTCCTAGCGGCCTGCAGTGACTACTTCCGGGTAAGTAATGGTGGATGTGTTTGTTGCAGGATGTCAATACACAGGGGACAGCAGTGTTTCCTGACCTTTCCTGGGCCCTGAGCCAACTACATGGTTGTCTGCAGAGGTGTAAGTGTTGAGAAGCTGTTTCTTTCTGGACAGACTTATGTCCGGGGCCGCTTGGAACTGGCCTGGGTGCCTGCAGTGGGAAGCAGATCTCCCCTTTGCATCTGACTAATGCATTTGGCATTTTGCAATCACTGAATGGTGTGATGGTGACATGTGTGGCGTATGAAGATATGGTTCTTTTTTTGTTAGAACTTGGAATTTGATCTCCAGTTGTGAGTGATGTGCGGTGATACTACTTGAGTGGGTGAGGTCTTCTGTATCTATATTTCATTTAGTCTTCACATAAACAGCTTGTACAAATGCATGTACATGCTCTTAAAGATGGTCATTTTTACATAAAAGGAAACTGAATCTCAGAGACTAAGTAATTAGAATGCAGAATGTAAATAAATAATAAACATGGTTCTTAACTCACGTATCTGGAAGTGAAATCCATGTCTGACTTTTGTTTTTTAATTTTAGAAACTTACTATTTTGGGGCTGAGGAGATATCTCAGTGATTAAAGTGCAGCCATACAAGAATGAGTACTGGATGGAATTCAGATCCCGGAAACCCATACAACTGCTGAATAGTGGCCTGCCTGTAATTCCAGCCTTAGAAGGCAGAGTCAAAAGATCCCAGCGCAAGCTGGTTAGTGAGACTAGTCATTTCTAGCAGCTCTGATGTGATTAACAGACCTTACCTAAGTGAATAAAGTGCAAGAGAGGTTGAAGAAGATTCCACTGAGAAAGATCATGGCTGGTTCTATGACTTGGCTATTGTGACTAGTGCAGCAATATGTGTAGGTATCTCTGTGGTATGTTTACTTAGGGCATATGTCCAGAAGTTGTATAGCTGACTCATATCCTGTTTCTTTTTTTTTTTTTTTGGTTTTTCGAGACAGGGTTTCTCTGTGTAGCTTTGCGCCTTTTCCTGGAGCTCACTTGGTAGCCCAGGCTGGCCTCGAACTCACAAAGATCCGCCTGGTTCTGCCTCCCGAGTGCTGGGATTAAAGGCGTGCGCCACCACCGCCCGGCTTCATATCCTGTTTCTACATTTTTGAGGAGCACCGTGCTGATTGTCACAGTGGGTAACCTAATTTGCAGACCCACCAGCACTATGTAAGGATTGCCTTTCTCCCACATCATCCCTAGCTATTGTTTTTAGTTTAGACAGAGTCTCTTTATGTGGTCCTGACTGTCCTGGAATTCACTATGTACACCAGGCTGGTCTTGAACTCACAGAGATCCTGTCTCCTGAGTGCTGGGGATTAAAGGCATTCACCACTAACTCCCACCCTTATTTGATTTCTTAATGACTGAGATGAGATGAAATCTCAAAGTGATTTTAATTTGCATGAGCATTTCTATATTGATTGGCCATTTTGTAACTCCTCTTTTGAAAATGAACTATTCATTTCATTTGCCCATTTATCTAGTGTGTTTTTCATATTTTTGAATCATATATATATATATATTCTAGATATCAACTTTCTGTCAGATGCATAGCTAGCAAAGATTTTCTCTCGATCTGTAGGCTTTTTCACCGAGCTTTTTCCTTTGCTATACAGAAGCTTTGTGATTGCATGAAATCTTATTTTCTTGGTAATTTTCTGAGCAATTGGTGTCCTTTTCAGAGATGTGGTAACTGTGTCATAGAGTGTTTCCTCTGTTTTCTTCTGTCTCAGTTTCAGGCCTTTGGGTCTTTGGGTTGAGTCTTGCACAGGGTGAGGGATAGGCATACACTTTCATTCTTCCATATAAGGACATGCAATTCTCCTGGAATCATTTACTGAAGAGCTATCTTCTGCAGCGTCTACTTAGGCAATTTTGTCAAAAGCCAGGTAGCTGTAGCTGTGTGCGTTTGCTGATGGGAACTTCTTCATGTTAAGAGTCAACTTGACAGACTCTAGAATCCCCTGGGGGTAGGTCTCTGGACATGCCTATGGGGAAGAGCCACCTTAATTGTGAGAAGGACTATTTCTTGTATAAGATGGAGACAGCAAGCTGAGCACTAGAGTAGCATTCAGTGCTCTCTCCTTCAGATAGTGACCAATTGCATCAAGCTTCTGCTGCTCCGAGCTACCCACCATGATACACTGTCCCATGAACAGGGAGATAATAGACCTCTTTTCTTGTAAGTTTCCTTTATATGAATATTTTATGAGGGCAATAGGAAGAGAAGCCAAGTCCTCTCTGTTCTATTCCACTGATCTGCGTGTTTGTTTTTGAGGCAATGTCATGCTTTTTTTGTTACAATAGTTTCCCAGTGTACTTTAATCGGGGCTTCTGCTACCTCTGCTACTTCTAGTATTGTTCTTTTTGCTCAAGAGCGTTGGCTGTCTGGGGTCATTTGTGCTCTGTCTGACCTCCGGTATGTTTTTATCCATTTCTGTAAAAATGTCATTGGCATTCTAATGGAGATTTTGTTGACTCTGTAGATCACATTTAACAATATTGCTATTTTTGTAATATTAATCCTGCTAATCCATGAGCATTAGTGATCATTCCACCTTTATTTTCTTTCAAATTTAGAATTCTTTTTTATTCTTCTTTCATATATTACATCCTGGCCACAGTTTTCCTTCCCTCCACTCCTCCTAGTACCCCCATGTTCCCTTTTCCCCAATCCAGCCCTCCCTTCAGGAAAAGAGCAGGCCTCCCAGGGTTATCAACTAAACATGGCATAACAAGTTGAAACAAAACTAGGCATTAACCCTCATATCAAGGCTGGATGTGGCAACCCAATAGGAGGAAATGTGTTCTAAAAGCAGGCAAAATAGTCAGAGACAGCCCCTGCTCCCACTGTTAGGAACCCTGCAAAAACCCCATGCTAAACAACCACAACTTATATGCAGAGGAGCTAGTACAGACCCATGCAAGCTCTGTGATCGCCACCTCAGTCTCTGTGAGCCCCTGTGAGCCCTGCTTAGCTGATTCTGTGGGCTGTGTTCTCCTGACCACCTTTTCCTCTTATTCTTCAATTTCTTTCTTCAGTGCTTAAAATTTTTTCACTGTAGGGAATCTCTCAGTTCCTTGGTTAGGTTTATTCCTAGGTTATTTATTTATTTATAAAGCACTTGTGAGTGGAGATGCTTTCCTGGTTTCTCAGCTGCATGTTAGTTATTGACATATAGAAAAGCTACTGATTTTTGTACCCCATTAATTTTCTGAAAGAATTCATCAGCTCTAAGAATTTTCTAGTAGAGCTTCAGGTTCCTTATTTACGGACAGTTATTGTCTACTAAATAGAGATAATTTCACTTTTGCCTTTCCATTTATATTCTTCCCCTATTATTTATTTATTTATCTATTTATTTATTCATTCATTCATTCATTCAGCTGTTTGTTTATTCATTTAGCTAAGACTTCAAGGACTGTATTGAGGAAAAATGTGAAAAGAGTGGACATCAATGTCTCATTCTTGATTTTACTGGAAATGCGTTGACTTGTTTAACATTGTTTAGTGTGAGGTTGGTTATAGAGGGTTTTTTGTGTATGTAACATTTACTATATTACTAGATGTTTATTCTATTGCTAGTTCCTTTAAGACTTTCATTGCCAAGAGATATTTATCAGGGGACTCTTTCAAAGGCCTTTTCTGTATCTATTATGATGATCATGTGATTTCTGTCCTCAAGTGTACTTATGTGCTGCATTTCACTTACTGATTTTCATGTTAAATTATCCTTGCATGGAGTTAAGTCCACTGATCAGGGCGAATGCTGTTTTTGATGTGTAATTGAATTTGATTTACAAATATCTTGTTGAGAATTTATGCATCTGTGTTCATTGAGGATATTGCTCTATAATTTTCTTTTTACTTTTCTCTTTTCCCCCATTTCCTTTTCCAGTTTTGGTGTGTGTATAAAACTAGTATGAAAATGAATTTGTCAGTATTAATTCCTTTGTGTTTCATAGAACAGTTTGAGAAACATTGGTAGGCTTTAGCTGGGCATCCATCTGGGCTTGAGTTTTTTTGTTTTGTTTTATTTTGTTTTTGTTTTTTTCGTTTTGTTTTTTAGCTGAGAGATGTTTACTAGTTCTTTAGTCTTGGTGCTGGTTATTATTTTGTCAGTTTGACACAAACTAGAGTCACCTGGGGAACGGAAACCTCAACTGAGAAATTGTTTCTATCAGAGTGGCCTGAACACACCTGTGAGGGCATTTTCTTGATTAATGATTGCTGTGGGATGGCTCACTCCATTGAGAGTAGTGTCAATCCCTGGGATGTATAAACAAGTTGAGCAGACCATAGTGAGTGTTCCTCTGTCGTTCCTGCCTCATGGTCTGGCCTTTGCATCCCTCAGTGATGGTCTGTATCTTGTAAACCTAATAATTCCTTTCATCCCCCAAGTTAGTTTTGATCACTAGTTTATCACAGAAATAAAAGAGTAACCAGGGTAATTTTATTGTTTATTACAGATCTTAAGTTATTAATATCCTCTTGGCCTAATTTTGGTAGGCTGTATGTGTCTAGAAATTTTTTCATTTCCTCTAGATTTTATAATATTTTAAAATATAACTTTTCAAAGTATGAATTAATAATCTTTTAAATTTCACTGTATCTGGTGATGCCTTCTCTGTCATCTCTAATTTTATTAATTTGGACCATTTAGTTATGTGTTAGTTTGGCTAAGGATTTGCCAATTGTTTGTATATTTGAAGAGTCAATTCTGTTTTATTGATACTTTTAAAATAAATGTGTGTGTGTGTGTGTGTGTGTGTGTGTGTGTGTGTGTGTGCCCATGCACCTGTGGGTGCTGGCAGAGGTAAGAAAAAGTATCAGATCTCCTGGAGCTTGAGTTGCAGGTGGTTGTGACCTGCCTGCTAGGAGTGCTGGGGAACCAGAGTTCTCTGCAAGAAGAGTATTCATATGCTCTTAATCACTGACCCATCTCTTCAAGCCCACCATCAATTCTTTGTATAGCTTCTTTTTTTCCATTTCATTAACTTCTACATTCATCTTTATTATTTCTTTTGTTTACTGATTTGGAGTTTAGCCTATTCTTATATCCTGTGGTATATCATTAAGTAATTTACTGATAGTTCTCTAATCTTTTAATGAAAGCCCTTATAGATACAAACTTCTCCCTTAGAGCTGTTTAAATTGTACCCCACAGGTTTGAGTGTGTTGTATTTTTGTTTTCTTTTTGCTCCTCTGTTCTGCTCTGCAGATTTGACTATTTTTGCTTTGCTATTATAACTCGTGCTTCCTCACACTAACCACCCTCTTAGGGGCCTACATTCCTACTGTCCCCAGTTTAACCCCCAGAGATCACAACAGCCTTGCAGGGGTGGCATTCCCATCTTCCTGAGTCTCCTAATTTTATCCATGTCTGATTCTTAACCAATATTCTCTTTAACTTCTTATATGAGTAACAAAAACAAAATCTGAACAATTATTACCTGAAGATGAGATTAACTTCTGACTATACATTTTTTAAGTTAATTTAAAAATAATTATTTTTATTTTATGTGTATTAGTGTATTGCCTGTAAAGCTTACTGTGTGTATGCCTGGAAAGCCAGAAGAGGGGGCTGGACTCTCTGGACCTTGAGTTCAGTGGCCATGTGGGTGCTTGCAAGCTTGGTTCCTCTGCAAGGGCAGTTGAACCGCCTCTCTAGACCCTTATTTCAGCTTGTCTTGCTTTCTTTTAGGAGTTACTTGTTGATTAATGACTGTCTTGGACACTGTTCCATTTCTGTGAAGAGACACCATGACCATGGTAACTCATGAAAGGAAGCATTTAATTGGGGACTTGCTTACAGTTTCAGTGGTTCAGTACATCATCAGAAGCATGGCCACAGGCATGGCAGGCATGTTGTGCTAGAGCAGTAGCTGAGAGCTACCTTCTGCTCCATAGGCAGAGACAGAGGGACACTGGGCCTGGCGCAGGCTTTTGAAACCTCAAGTCCCACCCCAGTGGCACCCTTCCTCCAACAAGGCCACACTTCCTGTTCTTCTCAAATTGTGTTACTCCCTGTTGACTAAGTATTCACATACATGAGCCTGTGGGGGTCATTCTTATTCAAATCACCACAATGACAAAGTCATATTTTTGAGTTATAAAATTAGTGTATACTGATCTTCCATTGGCCAAGAGGATCCCATGGCCACTCCCAGAATCGGTATAAGAGAGAATTGATGACTCATAGCAGTAACTATGATGTAAAGCAAAAAAATCATTTTACAGAAGTAGTCTTCCCCAGGGATGAGCATATCAATTGATTATCTAAGTACGAAATGGTCAACTCTGAAAACATAGATACTAGTAACATTTTATAGACTGAGCAGGTTGTGTTATGAATATAAATGTATGCATATAGCAACAATTAATTTAAAAGAGGCCATGAATTTGAAAGAGAGCAAAGAGAGTATATGGGAGGATTTGAAGGGAAGAAAAGGAAATGAAAAAAAAATGTTGTAATTATAATCTCAACAAAATAAAAGAAGTAATATAAAAAATTCCTTTTCAAAAATCTTTAAATAATACAGAAATCAACAGAGGTCTCCAGGCCAGCTGATGATTGGTTTAGATATTTCTAATAATCCTGTTTTTCCCATATAAGATATAGTATCAATTACACTCAGTTGCCAGCTAACAGTGATATAGAGTTGTTTAAGGCAGGCTGGGGAGATGGCTCTGTGGATAAAGTACTTTCCATATAATCAGGAAGACTTGAGGACCAGAGTTTGGATCCACAACACCAGTGTAAAAGCCAGGTGGGTAACAGCCCCCGTAATCCTAGTACAGGGCAGGCTGAGACAAGGAATCCCCTGACTACCTCCCACCCCACTAGAAGAGAAATTCTTTCCTCCAGGTTTGTAGGCAAACCTTCCTTTTGCTCCAGACTGTGATATTTCCAAGGCTGGTTACTATGGAAGCACCCCTGAAGGAGATTTAGATAAAGGATGGTCATTCTTTGTCCTGGTCAATTTTTTTTTTTTTTTTTTTTTGTCAACTTGACAAAAGCTAGACTCATTTGGGAAGTGAAACCTCAATTGAGAAAATGCCATCATCAGATTGCCTGTAGGCACATCTATAGGACATTTTCTTGATTAATTGTAGATGTGGTAAGGTTGAGTCTATTGGTGGTTGTGCCACCCCTGGGCAGATGGTTTTGGGTGGAATATGAAAGCAGGCTGAGCAAGCCATGGGAAGCAAGTCAGTATGCAGTGTTCCTTCATACCCGTGCTTCAGTTCCTGCCCTCAGTTCCTGCCCTGGCTTCTCTCAGTGATGGACTATAAACTAAACTTCCTTCTTCCAAGTTGGATTTGGTCACATTTGTTGTTGTTGTTGTTTTGTTTGTTTTTTCACAGCAATAGAGAACAAACGAACATTGTTTCATTCAGAGTATATACAGAATTTTAGGGACTCATAAAGAACTGCCTTGCACAACTACTTACCCTAAATTAGAATTGTTTGTTTGCTCTTGTATCTTACGTTGTACATTGGAATAGCTAGATACAGTGGCTTGCTGTTCTTGTTAACTTCTTTTTCTCTTACAACAATATAATGTTGTCTCATACTTTTTAAGTGTTCAGTAAATTGTTTATTAAATGAATGAAGAAATGTTCCCCAATTTTCATGTATTATTCAATTCTTAAGATCCTAAATACTAAATGTATATATATATACTATGTTTTATTCATGCATTTTTCCTTCTGATAGAATTCTATGAAGTTAAGTAAATACTTTGAAATAAACTAGACGTTATGCTCTACTCTCTTGTATCTAGTATGTGATTCTGAAACTAAAATACTTCTTGTTCTGATTCAAAAAATATGAGACTACAGGAGTCAGCAGGCACACACTTTGGTGTAAATGGTTCCTTGATGTGGGCCTGAGAGTTAACAACAGATTTCCTTGATTGAAACATGAATAACGAATGTCCAGTTGAGCACAAAGTGCTTTGACTTCCTATAATCATTAACATTTTAAAAGGAAGTATAAAAACATTATTGAGTCAAGAAAGAATGACTTTTAAAAGAAATTTAAAAATTAGGTTTCATTTCAGTGGTGTAGGCACAGCATGGTATTTGTCAAATATCTAACTAAATTACAGAGGAATTCTTCTAGAAGAGGGCAAAGCAGCAATGGGAAGATGAAATGGATGAGCTGAGGAGACTAAGTTCTGTCTGCAGTACAGACTGTACAAGTTGTTTTCCACAGTGCTTAGGAAATAGAAGGTTCTACTTCATTTAATTGTTGCTGGGTTCCTCCTCTTCACCCACTGTGCTATGAATAAACATGGGCAGATCATTTTCCTTCTGTGGGTCTGTGTTTTTCATCAGTCAGCTGATGACCTCAAGCACAGCTCTCAGGATGGCTTGGTGCAGAGATTCAGTGACATGGAGAAAACACAGCGTGTGGGATCTCACACTCAGCACAGTTTCAGTTAACATTAGCTATTTCGCTTCTTGGATTGGCTAGTGGTGCCTGGCCATGCTAAACCTGCATGTTCATGCAAAGAAGGGTCAGCTCTTTTAGGGGATATAGGGCTCAGGTGCTTGCAGGCTCACTCACTTTTGATGGTCAGAATAGCTTGGTTTCATCCTTTTCCATCTTTGCATTTTCTGAATCTGAAACCCCCTTCCTCGCTGTATAGAAAACTTCAGTAGCCATCTGACTTTTCTCCATCTCTGGCTATCCCTTTCCAAACCTTTGTGCAGAACTGTGCAGTGAATGGGCATTCCCCACTCGAGTGCTAGGGTCAGCCTTCACACACTCTGTACCATCCGCAGCCCCTCCCTTCTCCCATCTGTTCATTCAGGGCTGTCATAGCACTGTTCTCCAAGCATATTCTGTTTCACCTCATGGCTTTGCACTTCTCAGCATTGGACCTTAGCCCCTTGCCTCTCAATACTCCTTTTCCAAGATTTATAACAACTAACATGGGTGATGTCTCTCCTGAAGCTGAAGCTCTTTTACTCTCCTCTGCCAGGTTACTAAATGCATAAAGTCTCCCATTCCTCAAAAGAAAATTTAAAATTTAGCTTGTTTCCTTCAAGGAATTGAAGATTATATACATCTTGGAGAAGGACTGTGACCAGTCAATATAGTGAAGTCCATAGAGGTATTGTTGAATATGACTGAGTTGGGAAATACTGAATCAGAGATAACAAGAGAAGTCATTCAGAGGCCTTGTGATCCTGTAAGTGTGCGTGCATGTGTATATCCCTGCGTGTGTGCATGCGTGCGTGTGTGCGTGTGTGTGTGTGTGTGTGTGTGTGTGTGTGTGTGTGTGCATAGATGCATGCATGTATGCATGATGTATGGAATGGGTGAGCATAAGGCAGCTGTTAATCCCCACCCCCTCCGAAGTCCCTTGGACCCAGAGAGCTCACAGGTCAGATCATGAGATCCTGTGTGGGCAATCCCGGGTAATAGGCCACTCTGTGGGTTATGGAATATCTGTTGGTTCTGGATACTGTTTAAATTTGCTATCTTTATCTTAATATTCATATCTTAAAATCTATATCTTAAATATTCATATTCACAGACACCTATACTTTCTGGCCAAGTGTAGGGCGTTTACCTACCAACCCCACAGCTCCCCAGAGTTTTCTTGAGTGCAAGCAGCAGGAAATATTAGATAGAAGGACTTATTGCGGAGAATCATGTGGAGATAAACAGATAGAAAATAAAGGATAGCCTCGAGAGGTCCTGGAACCTTTTCTAACGGCCCTGACTGTCTCTGCCCCAGGATTTTTATAGAGATGCCAAGGGGCAGAGCAAATGACCTCCTCCCCCAGCACAGCCAAGTACAGACCATCTCAGACACCTGCACTCAGGCCCATGGTCCTAATCATCCTCTATGCAGACCTGCTGGGTAAAGCCACGAGGAACCTGAGAACGGGCTCCCACAGCCAAGAAGGCAGATGTCTTGACTTCCTAACATAACTCCATGTATGTGTTCGTAAAATTATTCAAATACGATATTTTAGAAAGTTAAATATTTGAACATCTTTTTTTTACATTTGAGTCTGAATATACTGTATAATTTTCACATTTGAGAGAAGAGCAAAAACCTATGACACTGGAAAAAGGATCTTTGTTCCACGTGTTTTTGTAATCATATTCCCCATTCATTATTGGAGTAAATGGCACAAATGATTACTAAATGAGAATAAAATGCATGATTAGAATATTTCAATTCATTAAACACTTGTCATAAGCCTCTTATTTTCTAGACAGTGAATTCATAGTCTGGTGGAAGACACAGACAGGTGGACAGATAACTGTAATATAATATAGTCAATATCAGGGTTTCAGGGGCTTGGATTTGCATTTGTTTTATCTCATGTTCCTTCAGGTATTCCCAGTCAGTTGCATCAATAATAAATTTGACTGCCATGGGTGAGCATTTACTGTGCTCCACACACATATACTCAAAGATTTATGTAGATCAATGTATTTCATTGATATGTTGTCTGTATTGGTGGGTACTAATATCCTGTTCATTCAGAAATAAAGAAAGAGGTGTTCAAATGTCAGTAATGCCTACTAGGAGCTTAAAGAGTGGCTGAGATGATGGTTATCTGAACTTGGGGAGGAGCATATGACTAGAGAGGTAAAAATCTCTCTAAAGCATGGTTAGGAGAAGGTGAACTCAACAGGCCCTTACTTATGGTGGGGAAGGGGAGGATAAACTTAGAGTAAGATGGAAGGCCTGATGCTTGAGTACCTGAATAGTAGGAATAATGGAAGTTCATGCCATCCACAGACCTGAGCTATGGAGGAAACTGGGAAAAGAATGACCATGATCATTTTTAAAGGAAGCTGTGCCATTGGAAGAGCAACAGAGGAAGGCTTTTTGTATAAAGATGTTTCTTTAAGTCTTCTGCTAGCGGTGGAGCCAAGGTTATATTCTCTACTGTAATGTTTGCATCCCCAGAACCCACTGCAGTGCCAAAGTCATCATAGGTCCTACATCTTCATTTTCCCTGTTACAATCTAATCCAAACAGTTCCTAGCTGCGTTGAGCCTGTGGGCACTCACCAATATCCTCCTAAGAACTTCCTTCCACGCAGATATATGTATTTATATCTATATGTGCAAATAGATTTACATAAACAATTATGTGTATGTATATGCATTTAGACATGCAGTCTATTTCATATATTCATTTGTCTTACCTCCTAAGACAGGGTCCATTGAAGACTTGATGCTAATAGTACCACTCACAGAAGCAGGGAATGGTCATTACAGAATCTGTACTGCTTGCTATTCAGTCATCGCAAATAATGTGCAGACAGATAATGTTTACTATACTAAGGATAAAAGAAAATATAGCCATAGGCAGTTATTTTGCATCCAGCCCCCAAACTGGATGCCTTCCGTCCTTATCCCTGGTCTATTCCTCTAACTCCATCAATTCTGTGAATTTTCAATGCACTTGTAGTGCATTACCTTTTAGTTTAAAAATAAAATTAGTAAGAATAAATGGACTTATAAACTGTCAGATGCTACATGAACATTAAATATCAGTCAAATCATCTGTTTTTGCTCTTCATTCAGTCAACCACACCACAGCTTTCTTAGGGCCACATTTTGAGCAGTAACTGGAGTTGGTGGTATAATATCTAGTTGCTCATTTGTGCTCCACAAATATCCCACGTTATGATTAGGACAGGTTTGAAAAGGTAAATTTTAACTGAGTATAACTTACTTCTTGGATCTTCCTTTTAGAAAAAAACAAAATAAGAAAGACAATAGTAAAAGAACCCAGTCCTGTTTCAACTACTTTGTGAATATATAAGTATCTCCTGTTGTTTTAAATAGCAAAGCATTAGTCTGTAGCTATTTAACTGTACATAAATGTCACTGAAATTAAATCTTAAACACTCAGTGTTTTACATAGTCATTTCTTCAGTAGCCTGCTCTATGATTCATTATTTTGCTGGAGGCCAAACAAGCACTCCTGAATCTCGTGTTTATGGAGCTTATGTGCTTATTCTGTGTTTATTCTTTCATTTCTCTGAAAATTGGCTTCATGTATTGAACACAAAGTCATCTATAATTCTTATATTATAAACTATGCATTGTTTGGTAAGCTGGTTATGATTTCCCATCATATGGTTTGTAGGGAGAAGATGAAACTTTGAGTGAGCTCCTGAGGGAATGTGTATTTTGACATGGGCATTCCATTTTTAGAAATAGTTTTGAAGTTCATTGTTAGATAGCATATGGTAGTACTAAAATTTGTATTGAAAATATTTTTGTCATTTTGTACATATCAAATGAGATTTTTTAAAGAAATTTTTCCCTTTTGATAATTCCTGACAGTGTTATCATTGGAAGCCCACATTGTTTTTTTTCTTTTCATTCCCCTCATTTGAAGATATTCTCTAGCATTTTACATAATTATCCAAACACAGAACTACCAAGATATCCTTCATTAGACAAATAAGGAACCTGTGTTCCATTCATACCGTGGAATGTTAGTCGGTGATTAAAAAAAAAAAAGAATGAGTTATGAAGCTGTGAAGTCATAGATGACACTTGAGTTCATATTAAGCGAAAGAAGCCAGGCTGAAGACTGTGTTCTGTACAATCCCAAACATATGACATTTGGTAAAAGGAAAACTGTTGGAAAATGGGAAAAAAGAATGGTTATCGAGAACCTTAGGATGATAGGAGTAAACAGATGGACCTCAGCGGATAAATGTACACTACCAAGAACTTACATTGAACTGTAATGTAAGCTTTGGACCTTAGTAATGGCTTACTAATAACTGGTTTGTTGTTTTCATGGAATGTAAACTTCCAGTGAAGGCTCTAATTTTTTTTTATACATTGAGTGAATGGTTTGCTTGTTAAGAATGAAACATATCTAATAGGTTTTCTGCCCCCCTCCCCAATAATAGGTTTCTCTGCCTATGCAGGAAGCCAGATCAAGCCAAAATGAAAAAGTATAACAACAGGTTTATTTGAGCAAGTGAAAAAGGCAAATCCTGGGTGGGTTCTCCAGTCCCAGAGATGGGGGCAGGAGAAGCTGTGTCCAGAAACCAAAGCAAGGGGACTTTATAAGTTATAGGTGAGGGGTGATGATGTGTCCGCCAGAAGCTGGGATTGTGTCCAAGTATGGTCAACAGCTGAGTACTTTAGGTGAGGACGTGGGCGGCTGGCAACTTCTAGGTAGGAAGCTGCAATAACCAACAGGAATGAGGAACTGGGCCTTTTGACACTTTTCCTTTGTTCAGAGACTCTCTGAGTGGGCAGTCCTCTCCCCAGCCCCCCATCACACAGGGGCAGCTGGACGTTCCAACCAAACAATATCTCCTTGAAGAACTGACAGCTTTAGTCCTCTCGGGTCTTAGTTTCACAGAAAAGGAATTCTAAGAAAAACAAGAGAGGATATTTTCAGATCAAGAGGAGTCCTCCAAAGGTGACTGCTCTCCCACTGTAGAGCACCATCATCATTCAGGCAGCATGTAAAGGGCCTATACAGGCCCAACATAGTAATGATGATGCTCCAAGAATAGTAAGTAGGACACTATTTAGTCTGAGTGCTCCAAAAAAGGAAAATCAATAGAAATATGTAGGTAGGTCAACACACACACACATTTATATTATTATTAATTTATATGGCTATAGAGGCTAAGGAATTCCCCATTCTGCAAGGACAAGCTGGTTAGCTAGGAGAAACTGATGGTACAGTTGTACAAATGAGAAGCCTGAGGAAGTAGGAGGAAGCCAATAGTTTATAGTCCAGTCCAAGTGTGAGTTCTAAGGTAAAAGCACAGTGTCCCAGCTTATCACAGAAAGAATCCTTTTTTTCTTTTCAGTCTTTTATGTGATGCATATCTTCAAGCCACTGGACAAGTCTCATCCAATTTGTGGCACTCAACTTTAGCTATTCAAATGCTAATCTTATCCAGAAACACTCTCATGAGCACACCTAGAAATAATGATCCCCTCAGATATTCTGATTGTATAGCTTATATTATCTTAGCCCTGTGTTCTCCTTTGGTTTTTGTGGCAGTGATAACATACTGACTAAATCCAACTTGGGTAGAAAAGAGTTTATTTCATCTTGTACTTTACAGCCCATCATTGAGAAGAAAGTTAGGGCAAGAAGTCAAGGCAGGAACCTGGTAGCAGGAACTGAAGGACAAGCCATGAAGGAGTACTGCTTACCTGCTTGCCCTCCCTGTCTTGCTCAGCTACTTTTTTTAAATGTGTACCAGACTGCCTGCTCAGTTGGTAGCACTGTCCACAGTCAACCATGAATCATCAAAAATCCTGCAGACTTGCCTACAGGCCAAACTGATGCCGGCAGCTCCTTAATTGAGGTTTTCTCTTCCGGAGTGACTGTAGTTTGTATCAAGTTGATGAAAACTAACCAGCACAGCATAGAGGAACTTATCCCTTATCTTTCCCCATGCTCGTGTATATATGAAGGAAGAAAGAATTGCGAAGGTGCTTTCCTAAGGAAGGCATGTCTGCTAATGTGTGTTGGAATATTATCTTTTGGTTCTAATGTTAGCAAGAAATATCCAAATGTCTTCAAACCTTTCTACCCAGGGAAGAAATAACAGTTATTGTTTAGAGTTATTGAAAGTACCCAGAAGAATAAAAGGCCCAGGCCTGTATGTTTTGGTTAGCCATTACATTTTTATTTTTATTTATGAGTGTGAATACATGTGTGTGCATGCCTGTGGTGCCAGAAGCGAGCATTGGATCCCAGAAGTTGGAGTTGCAGGCAGCTATAAGCTGCTGGCATTGAAGATTTGAACTTTTGAAGAATCATCTAGAAAAAACCAGAAACCCAAACAAAAACAGTGGCATATGTCCTAATGTAGATAGACAGACTTTCTAACAGTGTTAACAATTATCAATTATATACTGTACAGCTTATTTTGGTGAAACTGAATCTCAAAAGTATAATTAAGAGAAATTAAGAGCTTTAGTCTCTGAGCCCCTGTGAGCTCTGTTTAGTTGATTCTGTGGGCCATGTTCTCCTAGTGTCCTTAATCCCTCTGGCTCCTACAGTCTTTCCTCCCCTCTTTCTATGAAGATCATCAAGCTTCACCTAATGTTTGGCTGAGGGTCTCTGCATCTGCTACCATCAGCTGCCAGAGAAAGTCTCTGATGACCACTGGGCTGGGCACTGATCTGTGAGTATAGCAGAATATTATTAAGAATCATTTTTTTTTTTTTTTTTTTTGCTGGTCATGTTTAGTTCTATTTAGGTCTCTGGGATATCCAGCTCCTGGTTTCTGCCTGTTCAGGAAGTGTTAGGCATGGTCTCCCTTTAATGGCATGAGTCTCAAGTTAAACCAGTCATTGGTAGACCACTCCCACAAGTTCTGCAGAACATTTACCCAGCATATCTTGCAGACAGGACAAATGGTTAAGGTGAAAGTTTGGTGGCTGGGTTTATGGCCTGGTCCTACCCCTGGAAGCTTTGCTTTGCTACAGAAGATGACTGCTTCAGTCTCTGTATCCCCCATTACTCGGAGTCAGAGCTAGGGTCACCATCTTTGGTTTCAGGAAGGATTCTGCTGCTCGGGTTGGTAGTTTGAATGTAATTGGCCCCCATAGGGAATGACATTATTAGGAGGTATGACTTTGTTGGAGTAGGTATGGCCTTGTTGGAAAAAGTGTGTCATTGTGAGGGCAGGCTTTGAGATCTCTTTTGCTTAAGCTTCACTCAGTGTGACACTCAGTCTACTTCCTGTTGCCTGCAAGATGTAGGACTCTTAGCTACCACTTCAGCACCATGTCTGACTGTGTGCAGCCATGCTCCCCACCATGATGAAAATGGACTGACTGTCTGAAACTGTAAATGAGCCATGCCAATTAAATGTTTTCCTTTATAAAAGTTGCCATGGTCATGGTATCTTTTCATAGCAATAGAAATCCTAGCTAAGACAGAAGTTGGTACCAGGGTCTGGGTTATTGTTGTGAAAGCCTGGCCATGTTTTTGTTTGGCATAATATGGACTTTGGGAGTTTGGGTTAGGAAAGCAGTGGAATGCTTTAAGTGCTGCTTAAGAGTATAAGGGTCATAAGAGTAGGAGTATGGGAAATAGTGGTGCTGAAGGTGATTTGATAATCTGTGGGGATCAAGATTATTCAGAGGAGCTAAATATTAATATGAGGCCTAGAGATTGTTCTCATATTATTTTGGTGAAGAAAGTAGCTGCTTTTTGGCCTTGTCTGAAGAGTCTGCCTGAGGTTAAAGTGAGGAGTTTGGGATTAATTCTGTTGGCAGAAGAAATCTCAAAATGGCCTAGTATAGACTCTATTATGTGGTTATTAATGCTAACTCTAATGAAGATTTATGATGAAAAGGAGCAAGCTGAACAAGAAAAGATACAAGATGTAGAACAATTTGAGGAGAAAAGGAGGACCAGGAAGTGGAATAGAGCTAAATCCTGTGTTCAAGGAGATGCTAATCTGTTTAGATTAAGACATGGAATAAAGGAGTGTTACCTCTGGGCAAGATCCCACCCAACTAAATTTCCAACTTGTGAAAAGGAATTAAAGGAAAACTAAGAGCCAAGTCTGGTGGTACACACCTTTAATCCCAGCCCTGGGAAGACAGAGATTAGTGGATCACTGATTTTGAGGCCAGCTTAGTCTATAGCTCCAGTTTCAGGACAGCCAAGCTCAGGCAGTGAAGGATAGAAAGCTGGTAAATGAATGAGGGAGCCAGTTTCAGCCCCCGCCAGCAGCACACCTTGGCAGCTTTGGCCACATGGTTCTGGCTTTAGAGTAAAAGGTAGAAGAAACAGGTTTTGGAAACTTCCTCCACAACTAAGTAAAGCCACTGAGGCCAGGCATATGTCAGGTGTGTCCCTGATTGGAGGCCTAGAGAGGTCTTGCATGAAGTTGTGAAGTTGAAGCCTGGATTGTCTTAGAGACCCCAAGATGTTAGAGGTGTCAGAGTTGTGAGATACCAGCTGAGGAAAGCTGCTAACAAGCTCAGTTTATTCAGCATCTGCTGCAGTGACATGGCTGCCTCTCATTGGCCCAGGTCATCTCCAGATCATTTCTCAGCTGCTGTTACTAAGGCTGTTAGGCAGACCCAGGTTGACCCTCAGAAAGTATCTTATTACTGGTTTGGGCCGTTGGCCCTCAGGCCTGTTAGGGATGAGTCATCCCACATATCCACCCTTTTTTATTATTTTATGGGACATGCTCAGTGGGAGCTAGGGTGCATTGCCCTAACTTTGTTGACCCCACCTCAGGAGAGCTCAGCATAATGGGCTGTGCCTAGCTTAGGTTGGCTTGCCAAACAAGCTCTTACCCATCTTTAACTACCAGCCCTTGAAGAGCATCAATCCTGGAGTGTTGTCTTGGTGGTGGGTTTTAGGCAGTAACCTTCTATATCTCAGTGAGCCATGTGTGCATGACCTCTCTTGGAGGACTTTGTTCTAGGTGTCTGAGAGCCAATAAAACCTATAGTGTCACCTTTGTGGCCACCTACTGTTGGCTAACCTGATGTAGAAGTCAAAAATTCAGTCTCAAGGACATGGGTGGGACCCTGGTCATATTTATTGTGCCAGTTGAAGTCTTTCTGGTGTTGCATTAGCAACCTTGTAGGGGGTGAGGCAATTGCTTGATATCTAGGTCGCATGCCAGTGATGGCATGACCTTTACTAATGCTGCCATAGCAGAGCAAATTATATATTACCTCTCTGAAGTCTCTTGGTCTATTGCCAGACACACATCTCTGGAGGGTATCCATATTGGCGTGGTAGTGTTCTGGGGGAAAATGCAAGCTTAACCTTGCCCCTGGGTTGATAGGAGAGCAGGGGATTGCCATTGAAGAATGATGGAATCCCTCCAGTGCACCAAGGGCAATGGTGTCTCCCAAGGCAGGTAAGTCCAGTGTTTGTAAGCAGGGCTTAACCCCTTGTTATCAAAGCTGAGAAAGTTGATGTGAAAAAGAACTTTCACCAGGACCAGGTTGGGATCTCTTTTGGCTTCTGAGGAAATTATTTTTTTTTCAAGGGCTCTTTAAGGGTTCTATTAGTTCTCTCTACAAAGGCCTGTCCCTGTGGGTTATATGGAAATCCTGTGGTATTGGACATTATCCATGAACTAAAAAAAAATCATTAAACTGCTGTGATACATAAGCAGAGCCACTGTCAGTCTTAATGGCCCAAGGGAATCCCATGACTAGCATTGTTGACTTGAGTGCCTTAATAACATTATCAACCTTCTCTCCAGGCAAGGCCAGGGCCTACACAAAGCCCAAGCAGGTATCTACTATTACATGTACATATCTTAAACTGCAAAAGGGTACATAATGGGTAACATCCATTTGCCATATAGTGTTGGGCAATAAGCCATAGGGATTTACCCCTTCTCTTTGGCGGGGCCCTAAAGGGACATGTGGCAAACAAGGAGCACAGGCCCTAGATAGATGTTTGCATTAACAAACTGGCAATTCAGGGAGCAATTTGTGCAAGCTCTGTGGTGATAAATGAAATTGCTGGTGTAGTGCTCTAGCTTGTTCTAATAAATCTACAGCTGCAGTTAAAATGATGGTATCAGTTGTCTCAGTCCCCTTAGCCAGGATTCCTGGTAGTTTAGAATGTGACTGAATATGTGATAAATACCAGGGCTTATTTCTTTGACTCACTACATCTTGTATTAAAAGCATTGTATTGGCTATTAGATTTAGAGCATCTTTAACCCTTGAGAATGCAAACACTCTTATTGCCTGAACAGCATATCAACTATCAGAAAATATGTTAACAGGTTCATTTTGACACTCCATTAGGATTTTGAAAAATGCCAATAATTCTCCCAGCTGTACAGAACCAGGATTTGGAATAATATATGTTTTGTCTTCTCCCTTTCTCTGAATTATATTCCATATTTATTCTTGTTGGAATCTGAGAAGGCTATGGTTGCATGAGGAATGGGCTTAGAACATGGTACTGAGTGAATGAGTGTCTCTATTGGGAGCATTAGAAGCTCTGCTAGTATTTGGCTTTTTGGCAAATGGTTGTTAATTGTTCCAGTAAACCCAGTAACCATCTCTTGAAAGGAAATGGAATCTGTCCAGAGAGCCTGTGTATTTTTTAAAGAAAAGGGGAAAATTAACTTATCAGGTTCTCTTCTATAAGTACTTAGAACTAGAATTCATGCCTTTAGTCCTATTTTAAATATCTGATTAAATTTAGAGGTAACTTTATGTAAATATAAATGTACCTGATGAATCCACATTAATGGACCAGCCTGCCAGAGTGCCCCCAGGAATCCTCCAGGTATCCACAGGGTTATAACTAACAAGGGCAACTCAGGCTTATGACACTGCAGGCTGGCAGTGGATAGTATAGTAAGAGCCTTTTCTAGAACATTTTTTGCCCCAGTAATGAGCTTGACATTCTGTGAGGGGCATGTATGGCCCTCTACAAGCTAGAACAGTTCTCTCATTTCCTGTTCTGGAATAGGTAGGAAGGATTTAAGCCAACTTATTGTCCCACATAATTGTTGTAGTTCTGAAAGGGAGTATTTGTCTTTTATATCTAATTTGAAGGACAGGGGAGAACATCCTTAGCAATAACAAAGCCCAAGAAAAAGAAGGTACTATTTGGATCTTATCTGGTGCCACAATTAACTTTAAGGAAGCCATGTCTTGTATCATTGATTTAACAATTTGTTGTAAATTAGCTAAATCAGGGTATGCCAATAGCAAATCATCCACATAATGTACTAGCACAATATCCTTAGGAACATTGACTAGAGCCTGAGCAACATATAATTGACATATCAAGGGGCTGTTTTTCATTCCCTGTGGAAGAATTATCCATTGTACATGTTTGTACTCCCAGACTGTAAAGGCAAAGTGACTCCTATCTTGCTGTGCTAGGGGAATCTGGAAAAAGCAATCCTTGATGTCTAATATCGTGATACAATGGGAAGGAGGAATTGTGCTGGGGTGCAGGAGGCCTGGCTGCACCAAGCCCATTTTTTCCCATCTGGTCATTGACTGCATGAAGGTCTTGCAATAGACGATGCTTTCCTGACTTTTTTGGAATAATGAATATTATGCCTGCTGGTGGACAGTTCTTTATGTCCAGCATGTAACTGTTCCTCCACCAGCTATTTTAATATTGATAATTTAGCCTCAATAATAGGCCACTGTTACACCCATACATCTTGGTTAGAAAGCCAATTGATTGGAATAGGATCTGGTGGTTTAGTAACACTGGACTTCGGGGGGACAGTGGCCCTTAGATTGGGGATGCTGCTTCAGGTCTCAGCCAGTAAGGCCCATTTTTTCATGGACAACAATATCATCAAAGAAGGACCTCTTGTCTGTTGTAAGGACAGCCCCCATATCCTCCAAGATATCCCTGCCTCACAAGTTTCTAGGCACAGTAGAGATGATAGGGTGAATGGCTCCTTGATTGCCATCAAGGTCCTTCCAATGGACTGGGTAGGTGGTTATCTTGGAATCTTTTTGACCCCCAACTCCACTAATTGGAGGGCCAAGTTTAAATTTCCACTGAGGAAAACAGAGTGCTTCTGCCTCAGTTAAAATGGTGGCATCCACACCCATATCCACCAACCGTTTAAAAGGCTGCCCATCGAGGAAGATAGTCACCATAGGAGAGTGAAGGAAGGTGGGCAGTGTCCAAAAGATCTTTGGGTTTGTAGAGCCTCCTCTTACTTGCAGGGCTGAGGAGCGCCCCACCTGGAGTTGAAGGAACCTTGGCCTCCTCCGGTTGGGAGTGGCAGTCGTGGACCCAATAGAACCCTTTATTACATTTTGGGCATCTTGTCTTAGGCTTAGCCTGGGGGCAGTTCCTCCTAATATAACTAGGCCTGCCACATACCCAGAATATTCTATCAGTGGGGGCAGCTTGAGTCTCTTCCCTATTCTGTTTATTGGCAAGGAGGGTATTAAGGGAGGCTGTGAGGGCAGTAATCAGGCTGCTGTTGGGATCAAGATCTCTAGTAGCTATTACCTATCTATGAATATCCTCATTGTGGATGGCAGCTACTGCGTTGTGGGTGGGGGTATTAAGCCCTTCCCATGTCAATTGTTTAAATCAGCATCTCCCGAGTAGGGCCAGGATCCACCCTCTGCTCCACTGTTTCATTAACCCATGCAAGGGAGTTGCTAAACAACTCTCCTGGCTGCTGGATAAGATTACAAAAGTATGCAGACAGGTTGTGAGGAGCGCAAGACTTAAGTTCCTTGAAGGCCAATTCTGAGATGTGTTGGAAATAAATGTGTTTGTCCAATTTGGGCTTGTGTGGTAGGATTAACATATGGTCCTTAGCCCATGAGCATCTCAAGAGAAACAGTGGTGTTGTGCTGTATATTAAAATGAGCCTGAGACTTGGCCTGGTTATCATAGGCAGCTCGCCAGTTAAGGAAGACCGCAGGCTCCAACACAGCCTTCATCAAATGGTCCCAGTCATAATAAGTCTGTAAATGCATTGCCCATTGCCATAGGACTTGCTCACAATACGGTGAGTCAGGACCTGATTCATTTGCAGCCTTACAGACCAAAGACAGATCTGCAAGAGGGGTAGGTATCCATGGCTGGTTGGCTGCACTGGGGCCCACATTAACTGGAAATGCCATGGTGGGCATGTGTGGCACCATAGGGGGAATAGGCTGGAAGGTGCACAGAGCAGCTGACTTAGTGGGCAGACATCGAGGCAAATCACTCCATGGATACTGCAGTGTGTATGGGGGGTAGCTGCTCAAGACATGGGGGGAGGAGCTGCCAGTGTAGGCTTGTGTGCTGCCTCAATCATTTCCTCTCTCTTTCCATCCCATTCTTTTAATTTATACCTATTCTTATTCATCTTTTTGTCAACAGAGGCAGAGGAAATATCAGTCATGGATGGAATGAAGGTGATAGATAACTTGGTGTTATACTGTTCCTGGCAGTGCTTACTGTGGGCCTTAATGACCTCCTCAGTAGAGGAAGACTTTAGGGCAGCGATTATAGCCAACAAAATGGGCATAAAAATCAATTGGAGGGTTACTCCAAAGGCCACTTCCCTTTTTTCTGGCCAGGAACAGAACTCTCATCCAAAGATCAGATTCCCACATATTCTCTGAAGACATCTATGGACCAAGCACCACAGCCTCCATCCAAAACCTTTCTAGTTCTGATGTTGTATCCTAGAGCTCCTGGCTGGTTAGGAGGGACTTGAGGGCTCCAATAGAGGCCTCTTTACGGTGAGGGACAAAATTTCTCATAGTGTTAGAAGGTGTGATAAAAAAAAAAAAAAAAAAAAAGACTGTGACTCCATTTCCTGAAGGTCTAGCCCTTATATGGAAATACCAGGTGAGCCTGAACAAAAGTATGTGCCACCCTATCTACTGTACAGACAGACTCACAAACAAGACAACAACAACAAGAAAGTGGGGGTCCCAATGCTTACCTGCCAAAGGGACTAAAAAGACACAATGTAGAGGGGCCTACTCACCAAAATACACAAATCAAGGGGTGTACAACCAGTGCCATGCCTGAGGAAAGGGAGACAAGGTCCCTGTTTGGGTGCCAGATGTGGCAGGGTCCTGTGCTATTCCATTTGGGGAGGGGGTAGGCACAGAGTCAATGACACAGACTCTGGGAGAATGTTGAAACAAGCTCAGTTTATTCAGGAAGAGGCAAGCCTTATATACCCTCGCCTCTGCCCTGGGGGGAGGTCTGATGAATATGCATCTGCTGGTGTGCCATGGCTGCCTCTCATTGGTCCCGGTCATCTCCAGATCATGTCTCAGCTGCTGTTGCTAAGGCCCTTAGGCAGACCGAGGCTGGCTCTCAGAAAGTATCTTATTACTGGTTTGGGCTGGCTGGCCCTTAGGCCTGTTAGGGATGAGTCATCCCACAATTTATTGGATGTGGAGTTAGTGAAAATTTTTTCCTATTCTGTAGGCTTCCATTTTTTCCTTTTGACAGTGTCCTTTGCCTTTCAGAAGTTTTTCAGTTTCATGAGGTCCCATTTATTAATTGTTGATCACAGTACCAGCCCTATAGGTGTTTTGTTCAGGAAGTTGTCTCCTGTGTCAGTACATTCAAGAGTGTTCCTCTACTTTCTCTTCTTTCTGGTTCAGTGTATCTGGTTTTTTACATTGAGGTCTTTGATCCACTTGATCTTGAGTTTTGTACAGGGTGATAGATATCCTGATTTTAGTGGAATTGTTTGAGTTTCTCTCCATTTAATTCAATGTTGGATATAGGCTTGCTGTAAATTGCCTTCATATGTTTAGGTATGTCCCTTGTATCTCTTATCTCTCCAAGACTTTTACCATGAAGGGTTGTTGATTTTTATCAAAGGCTTTTTCAGTATCTAATGAGATGATCATGTGGGTTTTTTTTTCTTTCAGCTTATTTATATAGTGGATTACACTGATAGATTTTTGTATGGTGAACCATCCTGCATCCCTGGATTAAAGCCCTCTTGATTATGGTAGATGATCTTTTTGATGTGTTCTGGGATTAGGTTTGTAAGTATTTTACTGGGTATTTTTCCATCTAAGCTCATAAGGGAAATTGGACTATAATTATCTTTCTTTGTTAAATCTTTGTGAGGTTTGGATATTAGGGTGACTGTGGCCTAATAAAATGAATATGGCAATGTTCCTTCTGTTTTTATTTTGTGGAATAATTTGTGCAGTAGTGGCATTAACTCCTCTTTAAAAGTCTGGTAGAATTCTGTGCTAAAAGTGTCTGGCCATGTTTTTTTTTGTTTTTTTTTTTTTTTTTGCTTTGTTTTTGTTTTTTTTGGGGGGGGTGGATGGGAGACCTTTAATGGCTGCTTCTATTTTCTTAGGGGTTATAGATAGGTCTATATAAATTGTTTATATTTTCTTGATTTAACTTCCTTAGGAGTATCTATTGAGAAAAGTGTCCATTTTTTTTTTGATGTCTAATTTTGTAGAGTACAGGTTTTTAAAGTATGACCTAATGATTATTTGGATTTCTTTGTATCTGTTGTTATGTATCCTTTTTCATTTCTGATTTTGTTAGTTTGGATATTCTCTCTGTGTCTTTTGCATAGGTTGGATAAATGTTTGTCTCTCTTGTTGATTTTCTCAAAGAGCCAATTCGTTGTTTCATTGATTCTTTGTATTGTTCTCTTTGTTTCTATTTTATTGAGTTTGATTATTTCTTACCATCTACTCTTCTTGGGTGTGCTTACTTCTTTTTGTTTTAGAGCTTTCAGGTGTGTTGTTAATTTGCTGGTATGAAATCTCTCCAATTTTTTTTATGTAGGCACTTGGTGGCATGAACTTTCCTCTTAGCAACATTTTCTTTGTGTTCCATAAGTTTGAGTATGTTGTGCATTAATTTTCATTGAATTCTAGAAGTCTTTACTTTTTTTAGTTATTTCTGTCTTGTCCCAGTGGTCATTAGTTTCCATGAGTTTGTAGGTTTTAATCTGTGGTGGTCTAATAGAATGTGGGAGCTTATTCTATTTTTCATGTATCTTTTGAGGCCTGTTTTTTAACTGAGTATGTAGTCAATATTGGAGTAATTTTTGTCAGGTGCTGATAAGAAGGTATATTCTTTCATGTTAGGATGAAATGTTCTGTAGATATGTGTTAGGTCCATTTGGTTTATAATGTTTGTTAGCTCTGGTATTTCTCTGTTTATGTTTTTGTTTGTTTGCTTGGTGGGTTTTTTTTTTAAGATGACCTGTCCATTGGTGAAATGGGGGTACTTAAATCTCCCACTATCAATGTGTGAGGGTCAATGTGTAATATAAGGTCTAATCATGCTTCTTTTACAAACATGGGTACTTTTGTGTTTTGGGCATAATGTCATCTTGGTGGATTTTTCCTTTGAGTATGAAGTGTCCTTCCCTGTCTCTTTTGATTAACTTTGGTTTATAGTCTATTTGTTAGATATGAGAATGGCTACACCAGCATGCTTCTTAGGTCCCTTTGCTTGGAAAATCTTTCCCAACCCTTTACTCTGAGGTAATGTCTACCTTTGATGTTGAGGGTTGTTTCTTATGTGCAGCAGAAGGACAGATCCTGTTTTGCATCCATTCTGTTAGTCTATGTTTTTTAATTGGGGCATTTAATGGTCAATGATTGTTAATTCCTGTTATTTTGTTATTGGTAGTGATGGTGTGTGTGTGTGTGTGTGTGTGTGTGTGTGTGTGTGTGTGTGTTCCTTCTTTTGGTCTTGCAGTATGGGAATATTTATTTACTGTGTTTTCATGGGTGTAGTTAATTTCTTTGGTTAAAGTCTTTCTTCTATTTCCTTCCGTTGGGCTGGATTTGTGGATTGCTATTATGTAAATTTGACTTTACTGTGGAATATCTAATCTTCTCATCTATGGTGACTGGAAATTTTGCTGGGTGGAGTAGTCTGGCTGGCATCTGTGGTCTCTTAGAATCTTCTGTCCAGGCCCTTCTGGCTTTTAGAATCTTTATTAGGTATAATTCTAATAGGTCTATCTTCATATGTTACTTGTTCTTTTTTCCCCTGCAGCTTTTAAATATTCTTTCTTTGTTCTGTGTGTTTAGTGTTTTGAATATTATGTGGTAAATGGGCTTTTCCTTTCTGGTCCAATCTATTTGGCATTCTGTAAGCTTCTTGTACCTTTATAGGTAACTTCTTTAGATTAGGAGGCTTTTCTTCTATAATTTTGTTGAAAATATTTTCTGGGCCTTTGAGTTGGGATTCTTCTCCTTCTATTCCTTTTATTCTTAATTTTGATATTTTCAAATTTCCCAGATTTTCTGTATGTTTTATGTCTGGATTTTTAGATTTAACATTTTCTTTGATGTTTCTATTTCTTCTATCATATCTTCAACTCCTAAGACTCTTTCTTCCATTTCTTGTATTCTGTTGGTAAAGTTTGCCTCTGTAGTTCCTGTTCATTTACCTAGATTTTTCATTTCCAAAATTCCCTCAATTTGTGTTTTCTGTATTGTTTCTATTTCTATCTTCAGGTCTTGAACAGTTTTCTCAATTTCCTTTAACTGTTTACTTGTTTTTTCTTGGCTCTTTTTTTTTTTTTTAAAGAAATGTATTTATTTCTTCCAGTTTTTTTGTTTGCTTTCCCCTTGCTTTCTTTAAGGGATTTATCCACTTTCTCTTTAAGGACTTCTGTCATCTTCATAAAATTGGTTTTAAGGTCTTCATCTTGTGTTTCAGCTGTGTTGTAATATTCATGACTGGCTGTAGGAGGACAGTTGGTATCTGGTAGCCATGGCTATTGTTGATCATATTCTTGCACTGGCATCTAGGCATCTGGGTTTGGGGTGAATACAGGTCTAGGTGCCAATTTTTGAGTTTGTCTTTGATGGATGGGTGTTTTGTTCCTTGGTTTCTGTTTCCTTTCTGGACTTCTGATCTGTGTGTCCTGTGTTTGAGCAGGGCTTTTTTGCCCCAGTTGGGGACTGGACTTTTGGTAGTAGGCTGGCCTCTTTTGAAGCAAGGGGTCTCTACCTGAGTTAGGGGTTGGGACATAGTGATAAGGAGGAGAGGAAGGATTGGGGAGAATGTCAGGGGGTAGGATCACTGAGAGAGTGGAGAGGTCCTTGGGAGGGCAGCCTACCAGGAGTTCTGGTGGACCAGCCTCTGGTCCAGCAGGGAGTCTCCCCCTGAGTTGGGGGCTGGGACCCAGCAATGAGGAGAAGGGGGACTGGGGATAGTGTTAGGGGTGAGGGTTGCCAAGAGAGTGGAGGAGGTTCAAGGGCCAGCAGTCTGCCTGGACTTCTGGTGGCTGGCATGGCCTTTGGTTGAACAGTGAGTCTCCACCTGAGTCTGCCTACTGTTCTGGTTTGGTATGGCATTTAATCAGAGGATGGGGAACCAGCAACAGGGGCAGGGGTGAAGGGAAGGTGGAGGATTGTCTGTAGGAACCAAGGGAGTAGGGAGGTTCTGAGGGTGGATGGCCTACCTGTTCTTTCGATTCTGTTATGTCCCCTTTTTCTAACATTTCAACTTTGTGTGCATGTTGTCAGCTGTCCATCATGGTGACAAAATACCTAGAGCAGGCCAGTTTCAAGGAGCAAAGTTGCTTTGGCTCTCCAGTTTCAGGCTTCTACCCCCCCCCTCCCCCCCGTCAGCCCGCTTCAGTGTTTGGGGCGTGATGTGAGCACAGCATCATGAGCTTGGGATTACAGAGTAAAAAACCTTGCTTATCCCCTGGCAACCAGGAAGCAAAGAGAGAGAGGAAGGGCCTGGAGACACTGTATATCCTCCCGGTGACCGACTTCCCTACATAAGGCACCACCTCCCGGTTTCCATCACCTGACTGCAGTCCATTTAGATATGAATACATCAGTGGATTAATGCATGTGTAAACCTAGAGTTGTCATGATCCATCCCATTGTAAAGGCCCGCCTCTGAGCACTGCTGCACTGAGGACCAAACCGTCCACACGAACCTCTGAGTTCCACTGCACATTCAAATCCTAACACCTCATGAATCCGGAGGCTGCTGTGTTCCCAAAAGGTGCTTGTCAGGAGCCTTTATAGCCATAAATAGCAGAAATCCCGTGGCATGTCATTTTGTGAGAAAAGAACACTTGCTTCCCCTAACCTGGGAATAAGTGAGCTGTAGTAAGTGCTCCTAAAATAAACTTGAATCTTCCCATGGGGAATAACTCTCCTAGTCTTTATAAGGAGAGAGTTTGTAAAGTTGCTTGTTGCAGAGGGCTAAGATTCCAGGATCTGTCTGTTCCAGTACTTTGCTATCAGGAGACCTGAGCACCTAGTATTAGCTGAGGTTTTCTTTTTAGTGTCTTTAGTATTAACTTTTCACATGGTCTTAGGAAGGGAGCTCATGTCCTTTTTTTTTTAAATCTAGTTTCTTTGTTTTTTTTTCTTGTTTTGTTTCTATTCATTTGAAAAAATTTCATACAACATATTTTATTGTACATATATTGCATTATATAAATATTGTATATATATTATTTATATGTACTCACTAAACTCCTCCCCGCTCCCCTCAACTACATGTTATTTCTCTCTCTTTGAAAAATAAAATAAAATAAATTCTAAACCAAAAGCTATTTACAATTGACTGATACGGGGAGAGGGAAAAATAAGTTTTATTCAGTAGGCACTGGGTATATTAACCATACTCCAGATCAGGCCACATGCTCAGAAGTAGTTGGCCAACACAGGACTGTTTCTTTATAAAGGGACTTGGCAGTATCTTCTCTGTTATTTTTTAAATATACTGATATAGTAGCAGTACATAGAAAATGATAAAAATTTGCACCAATGCTGAATATTTTTTACTACTAATAGGAAAGTCCCTGATTCCCCTCCCTCAACAAATACACACATATATCTTCATCAATTCTAACAATGAAAGAGCCAGTAGTTGAGGCCTTTTGATTCTATGGATGGATAAAGGAATATTTAGAAAACAACTTAAACATTCAATAAAATTTTATTTAATCTTTTGAAGTAAGTTCAACAAATGCCTTCACTCAGAATTTGCATTCATTTTCCAGTATTTCCAAAGCTGAATGTTTATAATCTACTAAGGCAAAGGAAGAAAATGGTACACCATGGGAATCCAGCCAGTTGCATCTGGGGTAACTCACTGAATTAATAATAAGCCACCATGTCCAGCCAAAGTAAAAAAATGAGGGATCTAGCTTAGATGCAAACCCTGGTATCCTGGGCTCCCAAGCCCAAATTTTCAACCCCTGTTCACCTGTGTCCTGCTGTGCTGAATAGATTATAAAAACAAAAATTGAAATGCATCCTGGTATGAAATGCTGATGTGTATGGAATTTTGGCAGCAAATAAGCAGGCCATCTACAATAGTTACTTTCAAAGGAGAAGAACCCAGGACATGTCTTTATGGATATTCTATGCAGTGTGCTTGAGAAGATCATATTCATATATTACTTGTATAACTAAAAACAACAACAAAGGTAGCTATGGTAGTTTGAATGTAGTGGGTCCCCATAATCTTACAGGGAGTGTCACTATTAGGAGGTGTGGCTTTGTTGGCGTGGGTATGACCTTGTTGGAGGAAGTGTGTCACTGTGGGGACAGGCTTTGAGGTTTTCTATGCTCAAGATACTGCCCAGTAAGCCAGTCAATTTTTTGTTGACTGTAAAATGTAGCACTCTCAGCTCCCAGCACCTGCATACCACCACGCTCCCTGCCATAATGATAATAGACTGAACCTCTGAAACTGTAAGCGAATCACTCCAATTAAATATTTTCTTTATAAGAGTTTCTGTGGTCATGGTGATTCTTCATAGCAACAGAGACCCTAGCCAATATAGTAGCAAAGGAAGTAAGAGCTATATCTTGCTTACTAATATATTCACACAAATTATAGTAAAATATAGTCAAATGCAGTAATCAACACTTGGCTTTCCATTACTCAGCATCTTCATCCCTTAATATTTATGTTTTAAATTTATTTGACTTTGGTATCTGACCTTCTCCAGGTTTTCTTCCTACTCACTGCCTGTTAGTTTTGCCTGATTTCTTCCAGCTTCTCAAAATAGGATTGGGCCAGATGCAGTCCTTGCACTTCTGTTTACACATGTACCGTTGCTTCCATGGGGATCTCAGTGTCTCATGATTCCTCTCCTCATAGCCTCTCCTCCCCTTCCCTTCATTTCTAGTATGTATATATACATAGAGTGTATACATTCGATATGATTTGTAGTAGAAAAGATGTTGACTAAAAGGAATTGGCTCAGACAAGCATGCATGCCAGGAACTAATTTTTTCTGTCCTCCTGACAGCACAGGACAGTCCTGGTGTAGTGCCTGGAGAACTCCAGCCCTTCAACACAGGATGGAGGCTGCTGAGACATCTACCTAGGTACACTGGGTAACTCTAGAGAACCTTGCCAGTGGTGGTTTGAAAAAAAAAATGGCCCCAAAGGGAGTGGCACTATTAGGAGGTGTGGCCTTGTTAGAGTAGGTGTGGTCTTGTTGGAGGAAAATGATGACTGTATCCATGTCCCATGTAGAACTTCTTAGATTTCTCAATGGCTGTGTGCTGCTAAAAAGTGTCCAAAACTCATAATCCAGCAGATGTTTTCAGATTCTTTGGGCCCAGTTGGCCAATTTGTTATCTGAATCCAGGAGGTGGTTAGGGGCAGACCAAACCAGCCCCTGTTCAGTTGAAACTAGTGCCCTTGGCTTTTTGTTTGAAGAGCTGGTGTGGTGATGTGTGGCTTCTTTCCAGTTTAGAAAAGAGAATTAAAATGCTGCTGTTGCCTTTTTTTGTTGTTTTTCTTTTGTTTTGTTTTGTTTTGTTTTGTTTTGTTTTTTTTTGAGAGACAGGGTTTCTCTGCATAGCCCTGACTGTGTTGGAACTCACTCTGTAGCCCAGGCTGGCCTTGAACTCAGATCCACCTGCCTCTGCCTCCTGAGTGCTGGGAATAAAGGCCTGAACCACCACCACCTGGCTGCTCTTGACTTTTCTTAGGGCAGTTGTGTCAAATAAATCTCCACATACATATAATTCTAAGGATCTGTAAAGGTTAAAAGCAAAACCAATAAATAAAAACCCAAAATATGCTCATTTTCTCACCTAAGTCATGATAGACTGTTGTTTATGATCCAAAGTTGGCATTCTGCAACTTGCATTTGATGGTTAATCAGTGTATCTATGAAGAAGAGACCTCAAGGCTTAGCTTTTCAATTTAGCCATGGGGTGGGAGGGAGCACCATTAATTATGGCCTTGGCATTCAGCAAAGCCAAATTAAGCAATCATGTGACATTATTTAGCCAGCCTGTTACCGAGTTCACACTTGATGAGCATCAGATAAGCACTAATTGCCTGGCTGACAATTAGCAGCTTTACATCTGCTGCAGTGGATCCACCATGTATCGGGAATGCTGTAGGAAGATGATTGCAGATGTTCCCCTGTGCATACACCATGCAGTGGGAATGTGCAAAGATGACTTCAGGTGTGCCTCTGTGCATACACCATGCAGTGGGAATGCTGTGCAAAGATGATTTCAGGTGTGCCTCTGTGCATACACCATGCAGTGGGAATGCTGTGCAAAGATGACTTCAGGTGTGCCCCTGTGCATACACCATGCAATGGGAAGGATGTAGGAAGATGATTTCAGGTGTGCCTCTGTGCATACACCATGCAGTGGGAATGCTGTGCAAAGCATATAATAGCTTCATAATTTCCTTAAACTGAGGACATTCATTAAGAATTCTTTGTGCATTCAAGGTGTAAGTTTCAGTTAATAGTGGTGGTGTTCAGGCATCACTTCCCTTTTAGATAGAAAACTGAAAAACATCCTTGTATTCCCCTTTTGAATTATTTGAATCAGTGTCATAGAAATTGTCTGCAGTTGAGCATGATGACTATTGTTTTCATGTCATACTTATGGCTTCATGTATTCATTATGCTGAATGGAGACTGGTGAACTCTGGTCTGTATGTGTTATTCCTTTATTTGAACTGATTCATTTACACACAATGTAAGTAGTAGGAAGCTAGAGAAATATTTATGAAGTAATCATACTAGCTAACATTTGTCATCATTTACACTCCGCTAACTATTGTGCTAAGTCCTTTATGTGTATTTGCTTTGAATGTGTGTGGAAAGATGATTTTGTTGTTTGTTTTTTAATTTTTGCTTCCATATCTTTTTAATGCTTTCAAAATTACAACTTTCATGGTAAGTTTTAATTACAATAAAAATTTCCCTTATGCTTGTTGATCCCATGTGTATACATAACGTCAGCTTGATCTTAATAATATGTTCAAAGGATAATGAAGCTGATGAAATTTTAACACTTTAAAATTGAGTATTGACAGAACACAGATGTCTTGTAAATGAAGGAAAAGCTGGGGGGATCATGTGAACCTGATGAATAGTTACTGGGATCTGTAGATGTGCTGCGATTCTGTTTATCATCTTTGTAAAAACTCACTCAGAATGAATTGTCCACACGGTGGGATGATCCAGCTGCTTGTTGAATCAATTGCATTTAATTAGCCCATCTGATGTTGATTGAATTCTGGGCTCCCATGCCTGGATTCCCGAAAAATTGAATTATCAGTATTCTTCTCATTTAGAAATATTTGAATTTAAAGTGATGAGAGATTTTTCTGCCAAATCATTCTTATTGTGTTCATAATTCACCCAGGGCATGTTCTCTGGTTCTGCCATTGTCTGGGGAAATCAGCCTCCTGTGAGATTCAGTCATAGGCAGCAATAATTCAGTGACCAACAAGTAATGAGTATTTACCCTTGGGGTATCAGCTATGGATGGAAGGAGCAAAGGAGAGGACGTCTATACATCTAAACAGTTAGATGCCTCTGTTTCTCTTTGGATGCAAAGGCCCATGACTTTCTCAGATAATCAGTTTATTCTTGAGAGAGAGAAACCGAAGTGAAGAGTAATGGAACAGTGTGTGTGTTTAAGGCTTGATTCTATTGCTTACCAGCTTTCTTGCCTTGAGCTATTCACTAAATTTCTCTTGTTTATAGTTCCCATTTAGTGTTTAAATGAGGTAACACAGTACCCTGGAGTTATTTATTCTTAGTAATTCCTAAGATTTGATTTACAGTATTTTATTCATTTCTTCAGTGTGTGTGTGTGGGGGGGGTGCCTACATGACACAGTACATGTGTGGAGGTCAGGGGACAACTTGTAGAATGCAGTTCCCTCCTTCCACCATGTAGGTGCTGAGAATTCTCACAGGTTGTCAGGCTTGGCAGCAGGAGCCTTTACCTGCCAAGCCATATTGCCAACCATCTTCTAATTATTGAAAAACTTTATCTCACTCAATATGGAATGATATATGTGCAAATACCAAATATACTCGTGTGTAAATTTTGAAAAGTCAGTTCATTATAATTTCCTATAAATTCAGTAGAAATCATTTCTCAGCCTGTAGGTTGCTGGTTTGTCCTTCGCCATACAGAAGCTTCTCACTTTCATGACGTCCCATTTATTATTTCTTTATCTTAGTGCCTGTACTAATTGTGTTCTGGTCAAAAAGTCTTTTCCTGGGGCGATGACTTCAAGGCTATTTCTCACTTGCTTTTCTATCAGTATACTGGCTACTTTTCTGTCAACTTGACACAAGCTTGAGTCATCCGAGAGGAGACAGCCTCAACTGAGAAAACGCCTCTATGAGATTTGGCTGTAAGCAAGCTGTGGGGCCTTTTCTTAGTTAGTGATTGGTGGGGGCAGGGAGCCCATTGTGGGTGGTGCATCCTGGGCTGGTGGTACTGGGTTGCATCATGAGCAAGTCATGAGGAACAAGCCAGCCAGCAGCACCTCTTCAGGCCTTCTGCATCAGTGCCTGCCTCCAGGTCTCTGACCTGTTTGAGTTTCTGTCCTGACTTCCTTTGATAATGAACTATGATGTGAAAATATGACCCAAATAAGACTTTTCCTCCTCAAGTTTCTTCAGTCATCGTGTTTCATCACAACAATAGAAACCCTAAATAAGACAATCAGGTTCAGGGTATCTGATTTTATGCTGAAGTCTTTGATCCATTTGTAGCTGAGTTTTGTCCAGGCTGGTGAGTATGAGTTTATTTTCATTCTTCTACATGGATGCTGTTTTGTTTTTTCTAATGTGTAATTCTGGCCTCTTTATAGATTTATATCTGGGTCTTCAATTCCATTGAACAACATGTGTGCATTTTGTGCCAATACCATGATGTGGGTTTTTTTTCTCCCTGAACATGGATATTGTTTATTTGTGGCTGGAACAATATGTGTATTTTATTTTTTTTTATTAAGAATTTTTTTATTCATTTTACATACCAACCACAGATCCCCCTCTCATCCCTCCTCCCGCCTCCCAGCCTTTCCCCCATCCCACCAGTTATCCCTTCCTCCAACAGGGTAGGGGCTCCCATGGGAAGTCAGCAAAGTCTGGTACATTCAGTTAAGGCAAGTCCAAGCCCCTTCCCCTGCATCAAGGCTGTGCAAGGTATCGCACTATAGGTAATGGGCTCCAAAAAGCCAGCTCATGCACCAGGGATAGATCCTGATCCCACTGCCAGGGGCCCTTTGAACAGACAAAGCTACACAACTATCTTGTCTTGCTTATCCAGAGGGCCTAGTCCAGGTCCATGTAGGCTCCACAGCCACTGGTCTAAAGTTTATGAGTTCCCACTAGCTTGGTTCAATTGTTTCTGTAGATTTATCCATCATGATCTTGATGTCACTTGCTCATAGAATCCCTCTTCCTTCTCCTCGACTGGACTCCTGGAGCTCAACCTGGTCTTTGGCTGTGGATCTCTGTATCTGTTTCCATCAGATGGAAACTGGATGAAGACTCTATGATGACAGTTAGGGTATTCACCAATCAGATTACTGGGATAGGCCAGCTCAGATACCCTTTCCACTATTGCTAGTAGTCTAAGCTGTGGTCATCCTTACGGATTCCTGCGAACTTCCCTAGCACCAGGTTTCTCCCTATCACCATGATGTCTCCCTCTATCAAGATATCTCTTTCAGGTGTCCATTGGTATGTAGATTTATATCTGGGTCTTCAATTCCATTGGAATTACATCTTGTGACAATGCCATGATGTGTTTTGTTTTGTATTTTGTTTTTTAACTATAGCTTTGTAGTACAACTTAAAATTAGGGATGGTGATAACTCTAGCAGTTCTTTTAATATTCAAGATTGTTTTAACTGTTCTGTCTTGCTGTGCGTATGTGTTTCCAAAAGAAAGTGAAATTTATCCTTTCAAGATCTGTGAAGAACTGTGTTGAAGTTTGATGGCAATTTCCTTGAATCTGTAGATAGCTTTGGGGAGGATGACCATTTTTTGCTGTGTTAATCCATGAGCATGGGGGATCATTCTATGGTGAGAAACACGAATGTGAGCTATAGCCCTGTTTCTGCAACTGGTCACGTGGCCTTAACTGGTGTTTATAACTACCATCCTCTACTACCCATTCTGTATTTCCTCCACTCTCAGCAGGTCTTGGCTCCTTCCCTGGAGAAGTGACCCACACCTTCTTCTTGACAGGTCTATGCCTTTTGTCATCCTGCCTGGATTAGGCTGTTGCAGTTTCCCATTGGCTTTAGAACTTGGTAGCAACAAGAAACATCCTAAAGAACTTCCTGTACTTCACACACCATCTTTCAAGTTACCATATGAAGGTAACTTCATGTGAAGAGGCAAACCAATTTCCCCTTGGTAATGTGGATCAATCGCCCCTCCTAACACTGTTATTCCTTTCTTAGCCTGTTGGCTTAAGCGTGTCAGAAGCCCAAAGTGGCCAAGAAGTCTGAGCTTCCAGTTCAACGGGATGTTTGTTGTGGCTCCTGGCAGGAGCACTCCCTCTCTGGAACCAAGACTTCTAGGTCAGCAGAACTTAAGGTTTTGGGAACAGGAAGCAAAATTTTTCCTAGTGGGTTACTAGGGATGATAGTGAGTGGAAGTTTCTCCCGTAGCCAGGATCCACAGGTCCATGAATTAAGGTGGAAACTTTATCATATCATATATTGGATGCTGATTCAAAGCATATACTGCTTTCTGGAACCCTGACCCAGCCCCCCAGGCTGCTGCCACCTCATTGGTGCTGTAACTGTCTCCAAAGGCCATTCTGTCTTTCTATCAGGCCAGCTGCTTCAGTATGGTGAGGAACATGGTAAGACCAATGGATTCTATGATCGTGGGCCTACTGTCTCAGTTCTCTGGCTGTGAAGTGAGTTCCTTGGTCAGAAGCAATACTGTGTGGACATACTTTACTAAGGACAAACCATTGTCCTTTCTACAGAGGAAGTGGTCCAACGTAATCAACTTGCCACTAGGTTGTTTTCTGGTCACCCTGAGGAATGGTGCCATATCTGGTGCTCAGTGTTGGTTTCTGCTCTCAGCAGACCTGGCACTCAGCATCAGCTGTAGCCAGGTCGGCCTTAGTGAGTGGAAGTCCATGTTGCTGAGCCCATTAGTAGCCTCCATTCTGCCACTTTATTCATAAGCCCTTTGGGCAATGTCAGGGTTGAGTGGGGGGAAAGACTGTCCACACCATGGGTCATCCTATCTAGTTGATTATTGAACTCTTCCTCAGCTGAAGTCACACTTTAATGAGCATTTACAATGGGACACAAGTATCTTCTAATCCTTTTTCTGTTTGCAGAGATCTATCCACACACTTCTTCCTTTCTCACCAACTTTCTAATCATGCTCTTTCCACATCCCTGACCATTCAGCTAATCCACTGGCTACAGCTCATGAATCAGTGAACAGTTGCACATCTGGCCATTTTTCCTTCCAAACAAAATGTGTGACCATGTGACCAGAACTTTGTGAAGTTCTGCCCCTGTGAAGATTTCCCTTCACCAGTGTCCTTCAGGATTGTCCCAGCTGTTCACTTCTTGGTGGTGCCTGTATAATATTCGAAACTATCAGTAAACTAGGCCATAATCTTCTGCACCAATCTGAGGACACACCCCATGAGGCTATACGTGCATTCTTGGCAGCATATGGCATTATAATGGGAGTAGAAATCATAGGCATTTGGGCAAGTTCTTCAAGTAACTTACTTGTGCCTTAAGGACCTGCTCAGACACAATCACATATATACAGACTTTCCATTTATGACTTAATGGATCAGATAACAGTCAGCTCATGATGAGCAGCTCAGGTCACATGGTAACTTGGTGGCCCATTGTCAAGCATTCAGTTTCCATTAAGGCTCGGGAAATAGCAAGCCAAGAGCTGTTTCTCAAAGGGAGAATAGTTGTGTGCAGATAATAATGATAGACCCTTGCTCCAAAATCCCAAAGGTCCCTTCTGTGATTCACCTATAGGGGTCTGCCAAAGGTTCCAAATGCCATCCCTATTTGCCGCTGACACCTCAAGCACAAGCAAGTTTGCTGGATCCAGTGGTCCAACTGGCAGAGCAGCCTACACCTATTGAAGAGCTTTCTCCTGTTCTGGGCTCTACAGATCCAGCAGCTTTCCACGTCACTTGGTATATGAGCTGGAGTAACACACCCAGTGTGGGGAATGTACTGTCTCCAGAATCTGTATAGGTCCACTGAATTTTGTGCTTCTTTCTTGGTTGTCAGAGGGGGTAGATGTAATAACATTCTTTACCTTAGAAAGAATATCTCTGAATTTCACTGAGATAGAAGGCCCTCAAAATTTGGTTGTATTTATTTCCCATCCTCTGATTCACGTGAGTGTTACCAGCAAGCCCAAAGTGGTTGCTACCTCTTCAGTTTTTTTTCAGTCAGCATAGTGTCATCAATATAGTGGACCAGTGTGACATTTCGTAGAAGAGATAGAAGATAAAGATCCCTTTCAATTAAGTTATGACACAGGGTGGAGAGTTGTTATGCGATCAAATGTAAAGGTGTACTCTTTCCCTTGCCAGCTGAAAGCAAACTTCTTCTGGCGGTCTTTATTGACAGGTACTGGGTAAAAGGCATTTACTAGATTAGTAGCTTCATTCCATGCACCAGGAAATGTGCTAATCAGCTCAAGTATACTACACTTGTGGGATACTATATAGTTCATCTGATATAGTAGCTACAAGTGGACTCGCTACTTGATTGAGGTTTTGCTAGGCAACTGTCATTTTCTGCGATCCATCTGTCCTCTGTACTGGTATATAGGAGAATTAAAAGGAGATGTATTCAGAACACCAGCCCTGCATCTTTCAAGTCCTTGATAGTGGCGCTAATTTCTGAAGTTCCTCTAAGGATGTGATGCTGTTTTTGATTCACTCTTCCCTGTCAGAACAACTCTAAAGGCTTCTATTTAGCATTTCCAACCATGATAGCCCTCACTCCACAGGTCAAGCAACCAATGTGGAAATTCTGCCAACTTCCAAGTGTATGTTTTCCAATTATACATTCAGGTCCACTAGACATACTGTCAGATATCAGCCAAAAATCCATTAATTGTTTGACTCCATAAACTCTTTCTTCAATTGGAAGGTCACAGTATTTCTTGGGATCTTTTAGAATCAGCATTAATTAATAACGAGTATCCAACAGACCCCAGGAAGTCTGGCTGTTTCCTTTCTTTCTGTGTACAGTCCCTTGTAAGAGGCTGTAGGTCCCTCTGAAGAATGACTGGAGAAAGGCTAGCAGTAAAACTCTTAGGCATTCTCTCAATACTCTTTTCCATGATCCAATGGAACCTTGCTTTCCTTTGTGAATTTTTCTGCTTATACAGATCACACTTAAATTCAATAGGCTTCTTACTGATTTCATTCCTGGAACAAAGTACCATAAGAAACCTGGCACCATAAAAATTACTTTGTGCTGCCAATTATGGGTTAGTCCATTATGGACATTGTTTTGATCATAACTATGATCACCTTGCCTTTGGCAATTCAGGGATGCCACCTGGCTCCTGCTACCTTGGAGCACAGTTAAACCCATCATTTATAATTCATCCAGACTGAGCAGCAATGTCTCCAGCCCTAAGGTCTGATACCAGGAAAAGGGTGACAAAAAAGCTTGTCAAATGTGCTGGTGTCCCTCTTAACACTTTGCATCTTATAGAATTAGTGAAGAGCAAGCTTCCCACTGTTGAGGATAAAGTTTATATGACATATTCAATCTACATTGAAATTTTCCTGAGCCTTGAAAATCCTTTCATCAACACTAAGTCAAGGGATACCAGGCATTGCCAACTTCTTTTCATTATGTTATCTTTTAACAAATTCCTCAGCAGACCATTTAAGCAAACTTTTGACACTTTAAAAAAAAAAAACTGTGGGAGCTTCCATATCAAACCTATAATCTCCACTAAGAGGGCCCATATCAATAACCTCAGCCTGATCCTGTTTTATGTTCCTTTCACCATTATCCCACACCCTTAAAATCCACTCCCGCATATATTCCCCAGACTTTTGCTGGAATGAGTTAGAAAACTCTTTAGTAGTGTAGCACACATTGTCATGGACTACACTTTCTACCTCCTCTCTAGGAGCCTGTTTTGTCTTAATTCTTGTTATAGGTCTACAGGCTACTATTAGTGGGCCCTGAGGCACAACACTATTGTCTTGGCTGGCATCTCCTTCAGAGAAAGTCACTGCAGGTAGCAGACAATGAAGGATCAACTTCCTCGGTCAAAGCCAGAAAAAAGGAATATTTCAGGGGTCAGGGATGTGAGCACATCTTCTGCTGAGGGTGGACAGACGCCTTCCTCATGTGAGAAAAACTCTTGAGAATCTGACGGCGGTCAATGTTTTCAGCTTCAATAGGGTCCTCCCACACATCCCCATCCCAAGTTACAGGATCCCATTCTTTAACAATTAATGCCTCTTCTTAACTGTCAGCACCCTCCAAGGCTGGGACTTGAATTTTCGCTGCAGCTCAGCCAACCTTATAATGATCAGCCTTTGGTTTGATTTTGTACAACTTGAGCTCTGTGGCTGCTGGAGAGAAGATTTTCTTCCAGGGTATACTTAGAACCCTTTAGACTGTATTGTCCATCTGGAGATGGTCAATTTTATCACTAAGTTCTTTGTTGTTCTTCACTGTATGCTGAGATGCTAGAAGTTGGTCAGCTTTATCATGGAGCTCATTCTTTTCAATTGCCAATTTATCCAGAGATGCTAGGAGCAACCAACCAGTATCATCCTTTTCCCACAAATTGTCAAAAGTTTTATATACAGAATCACCAGATCCATTGCCCCTCACAGTTAGTAAATCAGAAAACTCAAATACATTTTTCTCCTTGAGTTTGTAAAATAGTTCACACCACAGGCTTTCGTTATTCCCCAAGCTAGGAAGGACTTCAGTAACTGTAGGTGTTTGCAAATTGGAAATCCTGTTCCAGATATTTTAAAAATCCATCCTTATTACTTCTGTTACTCTAGAAGCACTATATATATATATATATATATATATATAGAGAGAGAGAGAGAGAGAGAGAGATAGAGAGAGAGATAGATAGATATATAGATATAGATATAGATATAGATAGATAGATAGATATGAGGACTATATATATATATATATAAATAAGAGGACTCTGAACATTTTAGGTTAAAGTTTAGGCTAAATCTTTTGCTTCCATGGGATTTGTTTTTGTGGTGATGGAGATAGGATCCTCAGCCTTCCTCATGGTAGGCAATCACAATACATAATACTTAGCTCTTCTCTCCACCCAGCCTGGCCTGCTTCAGCTTCTCCAGTGCTGGCATTACAGGTGTTGTGTGTTACTTTGTATTGTGCTCTAAGAGAGAATACAAAGTTTTAATTGACTTCAGTCCACATTGTTATCCTTCAAAATCCTTCTAAAAAGTTTTCTGTAAAAATCACACTGAATTTTTGTGGATGGCATTGTGATTTCTAGGGCAAAGCTTTGTTCTAGTGCTTGCCTGCTCCTGGCCCTTGGCTATTTGAATTATAGATCTCATGGCTACATGAGAACCATAGGCATGCAAGCTGGATGTGGTCTCAGTCTTCAAGCTGGACTCCAGGAAGCCATTCCTGTTATCAGATTGGACAGACAAGAAACTCCTTGCCATTCTTCAAAGCAAGCTGTAACTGCTTCAAGATTTTCTGTTTTGAGTTTCAGAGTTATATTTTGAGTGGTTTGTGTGAAAGCAGCTCTGAGGCATCCACTTGAAATTCCTCTTCAGGAAAATATAAAAAGAAGGAAGTAGACCAGAGAAAATCAACCCACAGGACTGGGGGGAAAGTGGTAGGGTGAAGTGTTTGCCTGAAAGCTTTGATCTCTATCCCATTCAAGATCACAGGATGATCACTCTTTCAAAAACCGCTGGAATTGTGCTGTTCTCTGTCTCTCTCTCTCTGTCTCTGTGTCTCTCTCTTTCTCTTTCTTCTTCTTCTCCTCCTCCTCCTTATTCTTCTCCTTTCTTCTCCTCCTTCTCCCTCTCCTCCTCCCTTCTCCCTTCTTCTTCTTCTCCTCCTCCTCCTCCTCCTCCTCCTCCTCCTCCTCCTCCTCCTCCTCCTTCTTCTCTCAGTAACTTCCATTTCTTCATAAGTCTTTTTTCCTCAGCCCTTCTGCATCTGGGGAGAAGTTTGACTTGCTGAAATTTGGGCAACAGAATTGCTAGGATGACTCAGAATTCAGAGTTAGCTGGTTTTTCTCCCCTAGGGGAGGCCTACAAACTATCAGTAGATATCTGAAGGGCTAATCAGCAGAAGTGACTGTACATGTACTGATACTGTGGGAGAAAGCTATCAAGACAGCAATTATAATTGATATCATTGAGGTTTTACAAATACTTCTCCAGCAAGGTCATTAGGCATCTCAAAACTTCAAATATATAGATATGCAAGAAGTGATGAAGGGGTAGGGGACTGGCTGTACCTGTGCTTCTCAAACATTCATGTGTGTGGGGTCTATCCAGAGCTGTCGTTAAAACATAACTTCCCATTCAGTGGGTATGGGGTGGGGCCCAAGATTCTGTACTTTTAACAGGTTCATCGGTAACACCAATGCCAGTAGTTCAGAGACCACATCTGAAGTAGTAAAACCCAGCAGCCTCTGAAGTATCTAATATGTTTTTTAAAAATTACCTTTATCATTTATTTTATGTATATGGGTGTTTTGCCTGTATGTATGTCTGTGTATACACTTGTATACAGTGCCCATGGAGGCCAGTCTCTTGGACTGGAATTACAGATGGTGCTGAGCCACGTTGTAGATGTTGGAACTGAACCTTGGTCTTCTGAAAGAGCAATTGGCACTCAACTGCTGAGCCCATCTCTCCAGCCTCTGGTTTTCAGATCCTAACTGGGCTTGGTGATGCGCCTGAAGCCTGGAGCAGGAGGATCTGGAGTTCAATCCCAATGTAGGCTAGCTTATCAGTGAGAAGCAAACACCGAGCAGGTAACACACAAAAGAATGTAAGAAATCCACTTATTAGAGAGAAGTTGGTTTTGCTATCATTCCTAAACACACACAGAACAGCTCTGATAGGTCATGTATAAGCCTCTTCTCTGTTTTATGTTTCCCCTGGATTCCTGTCTATGTTCTTCAGTATAGAATCCTCTCTTGTTTGCTCACTTGCTCCAATTAGTCGCTAGTTTTCAACCTTTAGGATGTTATTGATCTTTCAGAAATGTCTTCCCTTATACCTGCTTTCCAAATGCATGCAGGCTCTGCATCACAACAAGCAATATGTTTGAAGGCGTTAAGAAAACCAGTGTGTGGCATCAGTTTTAACTTGTAAGATGTTTTCTTTTTTGAATTATTTAAATAATTTTTCTTCTTTAAATTAAAATATAATTATATAGTTTCCCCCCTTCATTTTGCTCCAACCCTTCCCATGTGCCCCCTTGCTCTCTCTCAAAATCATGATCTCTTTTACTTTAACTGTTGCTATATGTATTTTCCTAAATGTGTAAATACAACCTATTCAGACCATCTAATGTTACTTGTATGTGTATGATTTCAGGGCTGACCACTCGGTTCTGGTTAACCAGTTGATGGGGGATCTTCCCTAGGGGAGACTGTCTCCCCCATTCTCAGCATTCCTTCGTTGTCTTATAGTTCTTTGTCTAGGGTTGGGGACACCGTGCGATTTCCCCCTCCCATGTTAGCACATCCATTGTCATTATGCAAGTCATGTTTAGGCAGCTATGTTGAGGAGACTTCCTGGATATAGCTTCTCTGACATTCCTCAGAGATACAGTCTCACAGAAAACTTCCTGTGCCTCTGGCTCTCACAGTCTTTCCACTGCATCTTCCCCTGTGATCCCTGAGCTTTAGGTGCTGGGGTTGTGTTGTAGACACGTCAGTCAGGGCGGGACACCACATGGTCACTTGTTTTCTGCAATTTTCAGCTATGGTTTTCTGTAGCAGTCTCCATATGATTTTTCTTTACTCTGTATAGTTGAGGTCAGAGGAAACTGGTGTTTCCATGACAGCTTACAAAGGATATTTATGGCATTTTGATTTTACTGTTTTAGGTTTCCTATAGTGTCCTGTTCCCTTAGAGCATGACTTTATGGTTTGGAGAAAACTTAAAATGGTTATAAATGTAATACAGGAAAAAAGTCTTCCCAACCAAACATGCCCACTCTCTTAGGCAGTGATGCTCCCGAGATGGTTTGGGTTACTACATTTGAGAGATAAAAGAAGTAAGTAGTCCAGAACAGCTGTGATCAGGGTCCTCACCTTCCCTATAGAAGGGAAAGACACTGTTACAATTAAGTGAATGGTCTCATTCACTGAGGTTTGCTACACAATTTGTACATGAGCTATAAACAATATGCAATAAACTATGACCACAGCATTAAACTGAGCAAAATGTATAATCTTCATTGACTCAGAAGTTAGTTCAAATCTCAGCAACATCTCAGGACTGTGGTAAAGATTGTGAACTAATTAGGCAGCCCAGGGCATATGGAAGATACAGACTAGATCTGCTGTAGTTATCAAAAGGTCCTCTTTTTAATGACTTCCTGAAATAAACTGTTTACTTTCAATCATGAAAGGCAAGGTACGAATGTGTCCCCACTGAAGTTTATTTTGCCCATGAGATTATTTAGATTGCTAATGTCTTGCCCATGTATTATGTGAACAGTAAAGCTGCAGGGTTTACCAGGTAAAAACTGTCCTACTTCAGCATCTTTGGGGACAGTGTGTCAGCACACCTGTCACCTGCCATCCTACTAATCAGTGAAGATGTCAGTTTCTATCAGTCTTGAGGCCTCCAGTACTCACTTCGGTGTGGTCACAGTTCATCGTGTGACTGAATGATGACCAGCGTGATCCAGGCCAGCTTAATTCATGGACCGTGATTTTAGAACTCAATTTGTGTCATTTCCATGTGAATAAAGAAAGAATAATGTTCGTAAATCCGCAGCTTCCTCTGTGGTAGGGACTGCAAGTTGACCGCGTTTCCACAAAAATGGGTTTTCAATGAGAAAGATTTGTGGCTGTGGCAGCACATTACCAGCCAAGAGTAAGCTGTGAAGACTGTAAATCTCGGCCTAGCCAAGGCTCTGCCCGACACAAGACAGCGTGAACCAAACAAGAGTCTGAGCTGTGTTTTCATACTTCGCAGCAGAGCAGTCTCCCAGGCATTGGCAGAATGTTGTGGCCATATGTTTGTGTGTGTGTGTTTTGTCTCTAAATGTCTAGCTCTGAACTTGCTTGAAGTGTTTAGCTTATGGTAGATGTTCTTTCTAACAAGTACAATTTTTATATCTCCATATCTAACATGTAGACATGTTTTCGTAGAACAAATTCTCCTTGCTTTCAGCACTATAACAGTCGATCATTTGTGTGCAGTCTTTGAGAAACATCTCAGTTTGTTCATTCCTTTACCTGTGTTTATTGGAGGCCACAATGTTAGTCTTCACTGTAGAGGGGCCACAGTAGGGAAGGCACAGGACCTGGCTTCACACACACTGCAGTTTACCTTTTCAAGAACATCAGCCCTAAATTATAGAACCTTTGTTCTCATGATGGGCCCTAGCTGGTCTGTAAACACTGTTTTACAAGTTCAGCTAGTCTGGGCAGCTGAGTTTTCTCTGGGTCCATGTTTTTCCTCAAGTTAGTGGTATCTGACGATGTTTTCCCTGATTGGAGTGCTTCCTAAACCTATTAAACTTGAAACGTTGACCTTGATTTAGTAGTCGTGTCATTTTATTTTTTAATTTGATAAATATGACATTTGTAACATTAAATTACTTCCTCTTGTCTTGAGTTCTTGGGAAACCAAGACTTGCCTTGAGTTCTAAGGGATGTTACTGCCTCTACCTCCCAAGTCTTGATTTTCTGCTACCACAGCTGTCCCTGAACTTCAAAGATCATATGATGTGATGCTAGAGTAGAAATAATACTACATTTCTAAATGTGGTGATAGGGTTTCAAAGTGGTAACTCCATGGGGTCATTCCATAGGAGAATGTGGCAAAAATGAAGGCTTACAGCCAGTGCAGAAATTTTAAAAGTGTGCTTGGTGAGGGGTAGAAGCATTATTTATCATCTCTTGATTCAGTTAAAAGGAAAGGAAGTCACATGGGAGAAAAGATCAATCTGTCTGAGTTATAATAACAATTTCTATTATTTATTGGGTGTGCTGGCTAGTTTTACTTCAACTTGGCACAAGCTAGAATTATCTGAAAGGATAGAACCTCAATTGAGAAAAATGCCTCCATAAGATACAGCTGTAGAGCATTTTCTTAATTGGTGATTGGTGGGGTAGGGCTCAGTCCATTGTGAATGGGATCATCCCTGAGCTGGTAGTCCTGAGAAAGCAGGCTGAGCAAGCCATGAGGAGTAAGCCAGTAAGCAGCTCCCCTCCATGGCCTCTGCATCAGCTCCTGCCTCCAGGTTCCTGCCTTGCTTGACTCCCTGCCCTGACTTTCTTTGATGTGGAAGTCTATGCTGAATAAAGCCTTTCCTCCCCAAGTTGCTTTTGGTCACAATGTTTCACCACAGCAATAGGAACCCTAACTAAGACAGAATGTCAGACTATCTTCTTCAAATACATAACCAAATCCATAAACTCTAAAGATAACTCTGTTAGGTTGATTATTGTTTGTTTGTTTGTTTGTTTGTTTAACCTATAGCAGCACTGGGTTTCCAGTATTCTCCTATTGTATTATTTTCTCTAGAAAATGTAGAAAAGAACTTGATACTGCTTTGTTATTACAAGGTATAAATTTTACTAGAACTTGCATATTTATGGCAGTATTCTGAGTGGTTTATATGTTTGTAGTCATCAGTCCACTAAAAGGAATACAATTTAAGTTATTATTGTCATTATTATTATTATTTGTGTGTATGTGTATATGTGTGTGTGCACATGAGTGCAGGTGTCCGTGGAGTGTAGTAGAATATTATTGTAAGGTGTGTTACTTTTGTTTATGTTGCATTTAACTCTGTGAAGCTGTGTTACTGTGCCTGTGTAAAACACCTGATGGTCTAATAAAGAACTGGCCAATAACAAGGCAGGAGAAAGGACAGGTAGAGCTGGCAGGCAGATAATACATATATATTTATATACACACATACATACATACATACATACATACATACATACATACATACATACATACATACATAGAGAAAGCTGGAAGGAGAGAGTTGAGATCTAGGAGCCAGAGAAGGAGGAGAACTCCAGGAACCAGCCACCCAGCCACCCAGCCACCCAGCCACCCAGCCACCCAGCCACCCAGCCACCCAGCCACCCAGCCACTCAGCCACCCAACCACCCAGCCACCCAGCCACCCAGCCACCCAGCCACCTAGCCACCCAGCCACCTAGCCACCCAGCAAGACACAGAGTAAGAGTAAGATACAGAACTAAGAAAATAGGAAAAGTCCAGAGGCAAAAAGTAGACAGGATAGTTTAGGAAAGCTGGCTAGAAACTAAGCCAAGCTAAGGCTGGGCATTCGTAATTAAGAATAAGCCTCCATGTGTGATTTATTTGGGAGCTGGATGGTGCCCCCCCTCCAAAAAATAAAGAGCCAAAAAACACCAACAACAGTGGAGGCTATAAGAAGGTATCTGATCTGCTGGCTAAAGTTATAGGCAACCTAATCAAATGATTGGTTGGGTACTGGGTACTGAATTCAGGTACTCTGCAATAACACTATGCTCTTTTTCATTTTTTAAAACTTTCTCTCTTTTGTTGAAGATAGATATTTTTCTTATATAATATATCCTGATTATGGTTTCCCCTCCCTCTACTCCTTCTAGTTCCTCCACACCTCCCCTCCCATCTGGATCCACTCCCTCTCTTTCTCTCACTTAAAAAACAAAGAGGCTTCTAAGGGATAATAATAAAATAATACAAAAACTAACGTTTTGAAATTGGACGAAACAGACGGAAGAAACAGAGACCCACTTGTTTGCACACTCTGAAATCCCATGAAAACACTAAACCAGGAGTCATAAAATATAAGCAAGGAACCTGGCACAGCCTCGGGACGGCCCTTTGCATGCTGACTCACTCTATGTGAGTTCATATGAGTTTTGATCATATGTATTTAGAACAGTGGTTCTCAACCTGTGGGTCATAACCCCTTTGTAGGTTGAGCAACCTCTATTCACAGGGGTCTCCCAAAACATAGATATTTATATTACAGTTCATATCAGTAGCAAAATTACAGTTATGAAGTAACAATGAAAACAATTTTATGGTTGGGGGTCATCACAACCTGAGGAACTGTATTAAAGGGTCAATTAGGAAAGTTAAGAACCACTGTTCTAGAGGTTTTAGGTATGCTAGTAAGTTGCCAGCACAAAAAGTCTCCATTTTTTTAAGACGTAGGCACTTAGTGCTATTAACTTTCCTTTCCTCTTATGGAACCACCTTCATTTTGTTTCATAAGTTTGGGTATGTTGTGCATTTATTTTGATCAATTCTAGAAAGCCTTTGAGTTCTTTTGTGACCTATTAGTGTTCAGTTTCCACAAGTTTGCAAGTTTTCTCTTGAGTTGATTCTGTTGTTGTTGATATTCAGCTTTAATTCATGGTGGTCAGCATGGTGTTATTTCATGCTGTTTAGACTTGCTTTGTGTCCTAGTACATGGTCATTTTTGATGAAAGTTCCATGAAATGCTGACAAGTTATCTTTTCTTATATTTGGGTGAAATGTTCTGTAAATATGTTAGGTCCATTTGGCCTATAACAGCAGCTAGCTTAAGCATTTTTCTGTTTAGCTTTTGCCTGGATGACTGTCTATTGATGTGAGTCGGGTATTGTGTGAGGGTCAATATGTGATTTAAACTGTAGTCTTGTTTCTTTTATAAACTTGGTGCCCTTGTGGTTTGGGCATAGATGTTAAGAATTGCAATGTCCTCATGATGGATTTTTCCTTTGATGAGTGTGTAGTGTCCTTCCCTACCTCTTCTGATTAGATTTTGTTTGAAGTCTATTTTGTTAGATATTAAGATGGTTACACCAGCTTGCTTCTTAGGTTTATTAGCTTGGAATATCTTTTTCCAGCCTTTTACCAGAACTGATGTCTGTCTTCAAGTTTAGATGTGTTCCTTGGATGCAAAAGAAGAATGGATCCCATTTTCACATCCATTCTATTAGTCTGTGTCTTCTTATTGGGGAATTGAGGCCACTAATGTTGAGAGTTATCAATGAGCATTATTTGTTGATTCCTTTTTGTTGTTGTTTTTGGTGGTGGTGGTAGTGGTGATGTGTGTGTGTGTGTGTGTGTGTGTGTGTGTGTGTGTGTGTGTTTCCCTTCTAATTTGCTGTCTGAGATTATTTCTTGTGTTTTCTTGGATGTGGTTAAACTCTTTAGGTTGGAGTTTTTCCTTCTAGTGCCTTTTGTAGGGCTAGATTTTTAGGTAACCATTGATTAAATTTAGTTTTATCATGAAATGTCTTATTTTCTTCATTTATGGTGATTGAAAGTTTTGGTAGATGTAGTAGTGTGGGTGGGTATTTGTGGTCTCTTAGAGTCTGCAGTGAATCTGTCCAGGCCCTGCTGGCTTTTAGAGTCTCCATTGAGAAGTCAGGTAGTACTCTAATAAGTCTGCCTTTATATGTTATTTGGCCTTTTACCTTGCAGATTTTAATATTCTTTCTTTGTTCTATATGTTTAGGGTTTGAATTATTATGTGCTAAGGGAATCTTTTGTTCTGGTACAGTCTATTTGGTGTTTTATATGCTTCTTATACCTTCTTTAGGTTAGGGAAATTTTCTTCTATAATCTTGTTGAAAATATTTTCTGTGCCTTTGACCTGTGTTTCTTCTCCTTCCTCTATTTCTATTATTCTTATATTTGGTCTTTTCATAGTGTCCCAGATTTCCGAGATGTTTTGTGCTAAGAGTTTTTTAGATTTAACATTTTCTTTGGCTGAGGTATCCATTTCTTCTATCATGTCTTCAATACTTGAGATTCTCTCTTCCATTTATTGTACTGATGAAGCTGGACTCTGAGGTTCCTATTCAAGTTACTAAATTTTTCATTTCCAGATTCCCCTCAGTTTGAGTTTTCTTTATTGAGTCTATTTCTACTTTGAAGTCTTGAGTGGTTTTATTGGTTTCCTTCCACTGCTTGAATTTTCATAGATTTCCCTAAGAGATTTACTCATTTCCTCTTTAAGGACTTCTATCATTCTCATGAAGGCTGATTATGGTCTTTGTCTCCTGCTTCAGCTCTGTTGCCATACTTAGGGCCTGCTGAGATCGGGTTGCTGGGCTCTAGTGAAGCCATATTATCCTGGCTTTATTGATTGTGTTTTTTTGCTGATGTCTAGGCATCGGATTTGAGAAGATTGTAATTCTAGGTGCTGGTATCTATCTTTCTTAGGGGAGTGTTTTGTTTCTTGGTTTCTGTTTCCTCTGGTTTTTAGGAGAGTGTGATGGCTGTGTGTTGTATAGTAGGAGTATTCTTCTGGGATCCTGATAGGTATGTCCATGTGGGTTCCAGGTAAAATGTGTTTCTAGGTATTGGAAGCTTTCCCTTAGGAATGGACATTTGCTAGATTGAGGTGGCTGAGTGTGTTCACAGGAAGGAGGAAAGCAGAGTGTTCTACCAGGGTCTGCTTAGTCCCTGGGGAACGGGGGCAGAGAGTGAGGAGAGGCACCACCGCAGCTTGTTAGCTACAGAGGTTGAGATGAGACTTGGGGATTGCACTTGGAGGGATGGAGGAAGAGGTGAAGATCTGCAGTTAGCCCAGCTGCTTTGCTGGCTAAAGTGGCCCATGTGTTCCCAGGGAAAACCTGTTAGAGTTAGGGCTGGGACAAAGCAGTAGGGGGGAGGGGTTGCAGGGGAAGATCTGTGTCATCTACTCAGAAGTGGAGTGGGGAGGGAGGCTGCTGCAGGTAGTCTGTTACACAGCTGGACATAAATAAGATGGGGAGATTGGGTTTGGAGGAACTGAGAGGTGAAGATCTACAGCTAGCCTCCCTACTTCCCTGGCCAGAGTGGCCTGAGGGCTCCCAGGGAATGGCTGCTGGAGGAGTTGGGAGCTAGGATAAAGTAATGAGTGTGGGGTGGAGGAAATTTGGAGGAAAGATCTGTGTGAGTGTGGGGTGGGGGGAGTTTGGAGGGAAGATCTGTGTGAGTGTGGGGTGGGGGAGTTTGGAGGGAAGATCTGTGTGAGTGTGGGGTGGCCGGAGTTTGGAGGAGGGAAGATCTATGTGAGTGTGGCGTGGGGGGAGTTTGGAGGGAAGATCTGTGTGAGTGTGGCATGGGGGGAGTTTGGAGGAGGAAAGTTCTGTGTGAGTGGGGGTCGGGGGGAGTTTGGAGGGAAGATCTGTGTGAGTGTGGGGTGGGGGAGTTTGGAGGGAAGATCTGTGTGAGTGTGGGGTGGGCAAGTTTGGAGGGAAGATCTGTGTGAGTGTGGGGTGGGCGAGTTTGGAGGGAAGATCTGTGTGAGTGTGGGGTGGCGGGAGTTTGGAGGAGGAAAGATCTGTGTGAGTGTGGGGTGGGGGAGTTTGGAGGGAAGATCTGTGTGAGTGTGGGGTGGGCAAGTTTGGAGGGAAGATCTGTGTGAGTGTGGGGTGGGCGAGTTTGGAGGGAAGATCTGTGTGAGTGTGGGGTGGGGGGAGTTTGGAGGGAAGATCTGTGTGATCCACTGGAGACAGGGGAGAGGAAGGGAGGCATCACAGATTGTCTGCCGTGAGGTAAGGCTGAGACTGGGGCATTGTATTTGGAGGAGCTAAGGGAGAGGTGAAGATCTGAAGTAGTATGTTCTCTTAACCACTAAGCTATCCTCCCCGCCCCCCATAAATGAATACAGTTTTTAGTCCCATTCTTCAGATGAGAAAACTGACCGAGATGGTAAGTGCTCGCCCAAACCCATGTTCGAGAGTCCATATTCAGGCTGTCCATCTTCCCTGTGCCCCACCACCTTGAAAGCAATGGAATGGCAAATAATTAGGTTCCCTTTTCAGTTTTATTGAGCTATTATTGAAAAATAAAGTATACATATATTGCAAGGGTACAAAATGAAGTATTCATAGATCGCACACTGAGGAGTAGTCACAGTGAAGCTAACGACCCGTTGATTCATGAAGTTATTACTATTCCCTTTCCTTCTCTCTCTCCATCCCGCTCTACTCCCTTCTTTTCTTCTCACCCCTTCATTTCTTTCTCCCCGCTCCCTTGTCTACTTAAATTTCTGGTAAATCTTAGCGATACAATACGTCATTGTTAACTGTAGTCACATTCCTGTGTATCAGATCCTGAGGACTTTTTCATCTTCGCTAAGTGAAACTTTGTGTTTTTTGAGTCCTGTCTTCCCATTTTCTTCTCACCCCAGTCCTTGGGAAACATTTTATTTTTTGAGTCCTGTCTGGCCATTTTCTTCTCATCCCAGCCATTGGCAACACCATTCTGCCTTCGGCACCCAGGTTTACTATGAGTGAGATGTTCTTGTTGTCTGTCTTTGGTTTATTTCTCTTAGTACGATATCCTCTGGGCAGTGTAAAATGAGATTTCCTTCTATTTAAAGGCTGAGTAGTTTCCTTTAGCACAGATGTGTGTGAATATGTAATTCGTGAATTTTTAGGTTGTTTCCATACATTGGATATAATGAACGATGCTGTGGTGGGCATAAATATGCTGATTTCCCTTTCGGGTGAGGATCTCCTTTCATTTTATATACATAAGGCCTCCCTTATCTGTGGAGACCATATTCAAATAACTGAAAGCAGATGCTTGAAGTCATATATAGTGCTAAATCCTGTAGATTCTTTTATTTTTCTCAAATAAATTATTTTTATTTTATTTTATTTTTATTTTTTATTTTATTTATTAAAAATAAAATTATTTTTCTCAAAACAAATTACAAAAGTTTGATCTTTAAGTTAGGGATAGTAAGAGCTTAACAATATCTAATGCTAAATTAGATAATAAAATAATGTGCCTATAGCACCTTTTGATGTATTTCATTGTTTTGAAGTCACCTTTCTTGAGATGTGAGGTGCTATAGTTGCTTGAATGATGTGATGGAGTGGAGCTATTGATGGAGACGTTACAACCTGCATTAGGCTGGTCTGTGTCCATGCCAACTGATCTGATATTGGAAATGGCTTCTAGGTGACTAATGGGTGGGTAGAATATAACATGGATACAGTGAGCAAAGGGGTGGACACCAAAGAGTTCATCATGCTGTTGTGCAGAATGTGAAACTTGTGAATGGTTTGTGTTTGGTATTTTACATCTAAATTGCCAAATTGTGTCTGACTGTCAGTAACTGAAACAGAGAAAAAGCAAGGAGTATTTGATGTGTACCTAGAACCAAGACCATAAAGACAACAACATCAGTAGAGACTTGACTCTCGGCATTCATTGGGCAGAATGTTCAATAGGGCTGCACCTCGTGTAACAGTTCGATCCCAGAACAGAAAGTAAGTTCAGTGAGCCTGAATGTTGTTGCCTGGATGAGTGTGCTGAGAGATACATTGTGTGTGTGTGTGTGTGTGTGTGTGTGTGTGTGTGTGTGTGTGTGTGTGTGTTTTACTGTAACTGTTTAGCTATCAGATAGGTGCTTGTGCAAATGAAGCTTTGTGGAAGTGTTTCAGAAACCAAAATTATATTTTAACTGAAAACCTCTAATTTCTAGTTTCCCTAGGACATTATCTTTCTCTCTCTCTTGTTTTTTTAGATCCCATAATTCAGTCTTTTCTTTTTTTTTTCTTTCCACATTTCAGGCAATGTTCAGTCTTTGTATGGTGGAAAGTGGAGCTGATGAAGTGAATTTACGTGGTGTGACCAGCCTGGGCTTAAAGCAGGCTCTGGAGTTTGCATACACAGGACAGGTATGGTGGTGACGAATGTGACATGAGTATCTTTGCTTATTGACTGTGCCTAATCAAAGGAAATTATCCTCAATGGATGAGATCTAGTCACTTTATATATTGGTAATTTTTATGTTTAAAAAAATCATATCTACATAATTTTATAACTGAAGTAATGGAAAAATGAGTAGAACCATTTGATTTTTAATGTTATTTAGGAAACAGATAACATTAACCATATCTCTGAATTATGTGCATGCTAAGATTGTTTTTCCACAGTCCAAAAAACTCTCATAAGGAAAAGAATTGCGGTTAGCTGAATTCCTGTTATCACTTCAGCTCAGTGACTCAATTATGGCTTTATTGTCTGAAAAACAAGAGCAAAGCAGGGCAAGTGGTAGTCCAGTGGTAGAGTGAACAAGACCCATATCCACAAAAAAAAAAAAAAAATCAAAACAGTTGTCCTAGTTAGGGTTACTATTGGTGTGATGAAACACCATGACTAAAAGCAAGTCGAGGGGGAAAATATTTATTTGGCTTACTGTCTACATCACAGTCATGCCAGGAACTCAAGTATGGCAGGAACCTGGAGGCAGGATCTGATCCAGAAGCCATGGAATAATGCTGCTTACTGGCTTATTGTCCAAGGATTACTCAGTCTGCTTTCTTTCTTTTTTTTTAAATTTTTAAATTTTCTTTTTATTTAATCTTTGTATCTTTCACACATCATGCATCTCAATCCCATTCGTCTCCCATCCCTGCATATCTGCCCTCTTTTCTTGCAGCCTCCTACCCCCAAATAAAAGTTAAGAGGAAAAAGAAAAGAAAAAAGTGTGTGTTGGGGGAAATCTCATCATGGAAACTATAGTGTGACACAATGGATCACACAGTAAACCCTTTTATTTATGTATCTTTACTTGCAAGTGCTCATTGCAAAGAGTCCTTGGTCTGGTTCCAGGCCACAGGTTTCTGCCACGCTGTCCATGCTGGGCCCTCACTGGACTCCTCTTGATTATCCTGCTGTTGCCCTGTGTTGTGGAGATTCTGCAGCTTTGGGTCTGCAGGTCAAGTCCCTTCATGTGCTCCAGTAGATCAGAAATGGGGTGGATATTGTGGCCAACACATAACCCTAGTTCTGGGTCTGGGTAGTTGCAGGGTTGGTCAGCCCACCAGCTCTCCCTTGTCCTCACCACTAGGGTGAGCTCTCCTGCATTGTCTAGGAGAGTTCACCCTTTGCAGCCATGAGTGGAGTGGGGGCAGTTCTCCTGCATTCACGTCCTGAGGGTCAGATCCCCCACACCTACACCTTCAGGGCCAGCTCTACTGTGTTGCCCAGGCATGGCATAGGGGTCACTCTCCTGAGTGCTGCAGCAGATGAGGGGCAGGGCTAGATCTCCTGGTCTTACGACCTCAGGGCCAGTTCTGCCAACTGCCTCAGGCATTGATGGGGGCTGGAGAAGAGTATCACAATGTAAAACAGATTACAAACTGAAAAGTCCTATGGCATTTACAAACACAAATTCAAACTTCAATCTATTTAATATATCCAGTTTCTTTTAAAAGATAAACTCTCCCTAAAAATCCAGTCTCTAAAATTTCAAAGTCTCTTTAATAATTCTAAGTCTCTCAAATGTGGGCTTCTGTAAAACCAATAATAAGATAAAGACTTTCTTACTCTAAGAAGGAAGGACCAGCCGGGCGGTGGTAGCACACGCCTTTAATCCCAGTACTCAGGAGGCAGAGGCAGGCGGATCTCTGTGAGTTCGAGGCCAGCCTGCGCTACCAAGTGAGTCCCAGGAAAGGCGCAAAACTACACAGAGAAACCCTGTCTCGAAAAATTAAAAAAAAAAAAAAAAAAGAAGAAGAAGAAGAAGAAGAAGGAAGGACCGGGGCCAAGTCACAATCTGAACAAAGCAAAACTAAAAGTCCAACAGCATAAATCTTGGGGTCAGGCTTCTAGGATTCATGATGTTTCTGGGTTCCTCCAAAGGGCTTGCCACAGCACACACACCTCGTCTAATAGGCTTAGGCCAGCTCCACTCCATGGCTGCTGCTAGAGGTTCTTGGAGGTTGTTCCCATGGTACCGACATCTCCAAAATGCTGGGTCCCCTGCTGGGCCTGGGCTGCACCTTCACCACATTCGCTTTTCACCACTCTCCGGGCTCACTTCTGGGACTCCAGCCCTGTCACATAGTGACAAAGCCTCTGATGCTCTCCATGGCCCCATTCATGCCTTCAAAAACAGTACCACCCGGGTGACTCTTACGATACCAAGTTCTCCTTCCAGCATGAGGTACAACATTGGCTGCCTCTTGAACACGGCTGCTGTGTGCTGACTCTGGGGAAATTTCCTGAAAGACTGCACTTCAACCATGCTGGTCTCCTCTTACTCACAACCAACTCTTTAGCCCCAGCTGACCAGCATTCTTTGTCCCAGCAAAACAAAGGTCTTACTTCGGTGGTTCTGGTCTCTTGTTAATTACAGACACCACAGATTCTTCACACAAATGGCCCAGTAGAATCCTTGCTTCACTCTGAAACTTCACAAGCCAGTCCTCCATTGTCTGAATTTCTCTCGATACTTTTATCTTCCAAGCTCCCCAAGAGCAGCTTACCAAACTCTCAACACTCAATAGCCTTTCCAGCCCGAAATTCCAAAGGCAGTCTACAGTATTCCTAAAACTACACGGTTGGGTCTGCCAGAGCAATACCCAACTCCTGGCACCAGTTTATGTATTAGGCAGGTTGTTGTGATGAAACACCATGACCCAAAGCAACTTGGGGAGTAAAGTGTTTATTTTCCTCACTCTTTCATATCATTGTTCATCATAGAAAGCAGTCAGACCAGGAATCCAAATAGGGCAGAAATGTGGAGGACTGCTGCTTACTGGATTGCTCTCCATGGCTTGCTCATTTTGCTTTCTAATAGAACTCAGGGCCACAAACCCTGGGGTAGAACTTCCCACAATGGGCTGAGTCCTCTCATATCAAACACTAATTAATAAAATGCCCCACAGGCTTGCCTACAGCCTGATCTTAGAGGGGTGTTTTCTCAATTGAGGTTCCCCCCTTTCAGATGACTGTAGCTTGTGTCAAGTTGACATAAACAATCCAGCGCAACAGTACTAAAGCCTCAAGAAGATTTGGGAGTTATAGCAGAAGCAGAGTACACACACAAAAGTGTTGGACCTGGTCACCAGGGACCGCCAGCACTGCATTTCACAGAGAAGGTGGTATTTGGTTCTTAAAGAATGTGGGAAGGTTTACCGTTCCTCTAAATTTTCTTTCGATGATTGTTAGAATGGATGATATTTGGGCTTGGAGAGATGGTTCAGCAGTTAGGAGTTCTAGGTGCTCTTTCAGAGGACCCAGTTTCAATTCCCAGCACCCACATGCACCTCATACCACCTGTCTGTAACTTTAGTCCTAGGGGATCCAATGCCTTCTTCTGGCCTCCGTGGGTGTCAGGCATATAAGTAGTGCACAGACAGACATTCAGGCAGAATACTCAAAGATGTAAAAAAAATCAAGTGTGATATTGTTTAGTCTTTTTCTTAATCCAGTAGAGTTTGGGATGTATGTCTTAGAATAATTTAGACAAATCTGGCATCTAGAATGAAAACAGAAAAAACAAAAACAGCATACATTGAATAAAAGAAAGAAAGAAGGGAAGAGGATGGTGTATGCAAATTCAGGGTTAGCCTTGTCAAATTTCATATCTTAAGAAATTAAGGCAGGCAGTTATTATACAGAATTGCCAAACATTTTTGTAGTGAAGTTAGTAAATAATGTATTTTATGCTTTTGGTTTACATATGTAAATTAATGTATTAGTTCTAAATTATTTTATGTGTGCATTTATCGCTTAACACCACTGTCATATCTGCATTGTCTGTCTCTTATGTAAAATCAATAACCCATACTTCACAGAGAGAAATGGAGGTTTGGCACTATGTGGTAGGTCAGAGTCCCTGAAGAGAGGCCAGGAGGCCATTGGTGAGAGTTCAGCCTCAATTGTAGTGAACTACTTCCACATATTTGAGATGGCAGTACTTTGGGATGACCAGAAAGGACAATGGCAGGTGTGGAGGGGAGCCTGCCTGAACCTATAAGACAAGCTGTGTGTTCTCTGGATGGCGGAACCAGAGTGGAGTAGCTGTCCAAGCTCTTTGGAGCCCAGAAGATACTGAGTGAGCCCAAGTTGCAGCACTCAGAAGGCAGAGGCAGGTGGATATTTGTGAAATTTGAGGTCAGCCTGGCCTACACTGCAAATTCCAGGCCACTCAGAGTTACATAGTGAGACCCTCTCTCAAAAAAATGACTTTGCAATAAATCCATTTTGCCTTGAAATGGGGGTTACAGATGATAGCAAAGCATTGCATTTGTAGCATGTTTGGGAAATAAGCAAAGATGCCTTCTCTTATTGTGGAGTTGAAAGTAGCACTGAGTAAAAAAGAATCTGGAATGTATTGGTATAAATGAAAGCATGGTTTTTCCAATTTCTTCATTGTTACTGATCCTTATGGACTTTCCGGTTATGTTTTTTAACCAATATATATGTGTATATATAATATGATATGTTTTACATATACATATATATATATATATATACACACACACACACATACCTTAGAACTATGTGTACGAGAAACACACATACAAACACACACATACATGCATGCACACTGACAGCTGATTATGTGTTTAGCTGGTTGTAGTAAGCATACTATAAAATGCAAGTATTTTAAGTGTCTGAAAATCACTGCTGTCTTGGAAAGAAGTTGGGAGTACAGAGTGGGAGTGCTGAATGAATACTGCTAAGTGCAACAGTGTGTGTGTGTTCCTCCTACACACAATTCTAAAGTACAGCCTTCTGAGCAGCATCCCACAGATTTCATCCAGGAAGTGTTGAAGGAAAGTCAGAATTTCCTCAGGGCTCACAGCTCCTCTGAACATGTGTGCACTCTTCCTGTGTCATGGCAGACGCATGTCTCACAAGCCTACACTTGTCTTTGCACCCATTAGAAAGCATTCGTCCTTTGTCTACACACTGCTCACAGACTGCTTGAACAAGGCTCAGCATGTGTTGCGGCCCTGTGGTGTCCCCCTGCACAGCCACCAACAGTTGCTGGGATTGCAGCAGAGACAGGGATGGGATGGAGGTGACAGGCAGCATCTCCTTGGGGAGCAGGCCTTGTTCTGGAGACTGTCGCTGGGAAGAGCTGCCATTAAAGGAGGAGGAATCAACCCAAGAAGGCACTGGCTTTTATGGACCCAGGTGTGCAAGAACCTGGTTCCTCTTTCCTGGCCTCTTCCATCTCACTTTCTCATGGTTCAGTCTGGACTAGAAGAGACATGGGAAAGATGAGAGGAAAAAGGGGGGGGGGGAGTGTACCACATCTCATTCCCGACATGGGAAAGATGAGAGGGAAATGGGGGTACCACATCTCATTCCCGACATGGGAAAGATGAGAGGGAAATGGGGGTACTGCATCTCATTACTGATTTTAAAAATGCTCAGCCACTCAGAAACAGGCAAGAATTGTTTTAAGACAGACAGATGACAAGAAGACAGACAAAAAACTTCAGGTAGATGGGGAGGAACAGGTAACACTGAAACTAGTTTATGAAGAAAAGAATCCTGGGAAGTAGGTCAGCTAGCTCAGTGCTTCAGGATAACCTCTAGGAACTGGGTAGCTTGGTGCCAGGATGTAAGCAAGTGGAACTCAGGGCCAAGGGTTTCCTGTTCAGCACCCTGGCTGTGATGTCAAGAAGGTCTGAATGTGTGCCAAGGACTGTCATGTTATACTTTCTGGAGAGTGCTTAGTTTTATTTTCATTTCCAGGAAACTCTCTGTTTCCTGCTGTATCACTTGTTACTGGATGGAGAGGCTCTAGAAGCCCTGAGCAGAAGGAGAAACGCCATGCCACACAACAGTGACATCTGTCGTCTTCTTTAAAGCACTCCATGTCCGAATGTTGCTCACTTTGTCAGCTATGAGCCAGTTGGATGAGCATCTAAAGAAGAAAATTAGTGTTGGTACAGCCTTTCTCTTCTCTAATCCTTGACTTTTTGAGCTCAGCAAAGAATGTGTTTTTAAAGACACACATTCTAACAGCCTTTCTCTGACCCAGAGAATGCTTTAGTGTCATATGCACAAGGAAATATTTTGTCACTCTTAACCACTTCTAAGTCTTTCAGAAATACAAAAAAAAAATGTGATATTCTTGCGAATGAAAAACATTGTTATATATAATGGCAATTATATAAGACTATTCACACAGATAAGAGTTGACTATCAAAGGAAATTCTTCCTTAGTTTCCATATTCTTATGTATTGAAGAATTTTTTTTCCTGATTTTCATTTGGTTCTTATAAGTTCACATGAGTGTGTGTGTGTGTGTGTGTGTGTGTGTGTGTGTGTGTGTGTGTGTGTAAGTCTTACACAAACATAAGCAGGGTATTGATGACAGGTCCTGTCCTGCAGTAGACCTGGATACCCCCATAGATGGCATACTGAACAGGAAGCCTGCTGGGAGGTATGTATATGTAGCACTTTATTTTCATGGAAACTCTACTTATTCTCCACAACAGAATACTTTTCTCTAGAGACCTGAGCATCAAACCAGGCAGCAGAGTGGCAGCAATCTTAATTGGAACTGCTTTCCCATGGACGATTCCTTCAGGGGAAAATGTGTCACTTGGTATGGAAAACGTCTCCGTCAGATTTACTTATGAGCCTTACTCAGCTTGTAGCATGTAAAACAATTCTAGAAGGAAATTTGCTGAAGTGCATCTGTTGGGAACAGCATTAAGATTATTCAATAGTATTTTGGTATTTTAATTTCAAGATCTTGTATTCATCTAGCAATGCCTGCAGAAGCCTGGAGGGTGGAAGGCCCTTGAGCCATTTTAGCTGTCTCAAGATCTGCAAAATATAGCCTGAAATCCACCTTTTTTTTCTTGTTGCATCCTAAATTGTTTTATTAATTAATTTTTTTTCACTTATTTTATATTCCAACCACAGTTTCCCCTCCCTCCTCTCCTTTTGCCCCCCCCATCCCATCAACACACCCCTCATCCACTTCTCTGTCTCTATTCAGAAAGGGGCAGGCCACCCATAGTAGTCAACAAAGTGTGGCACACCAAGTTGAGGCAGGACCAAGCTCCTCCCCCTACATCAAGGCTGGGTGAGGCAACCTAGCATGGGGAATAGGTTCCCAAAAGCCGGTTAAAGTACCATGGACAGGTCCTGATTCCACTGCTGGGAGTCCCACAAACAGACCAAGCTACACAACTGTCACACACATGCAGAGGGCCTAAGTCGGTCCCACGCAGGTTCCTTACCTGTTGATCCAGAGTCCCTGAGCTCTGACAAGCTCAGATCAGCTGTCTCTGTGGGTTTCCCCGTCATGATCTTGACCCCTCTGGCTCATACAACCCCTCCTCCCTTGTTTCAACAGGACCCCAGGAGCTCAGCCCAGTGCTTGGCTGTGCATCTTTGCATCCACTTCCATCAGTTACTGGATGAAGGCTCTCTGATGACAATTAGGGTAGTCAGCATCTGATTACAGGAGATGGCCAATTCAGGCACTCTCTCCATTATTGCTAGGAGTCTCAACTGGGATCATCCTTGTGAATTTCTGGGAGTTTCCCTGGCACCAGGTTTCTCCCTAACCCCAAAATGGCCTCCCCTATTAAGACGTCTCTTTCACTTCCCTCCCCTTTCATCCCACCCCTAACCAACCCAACATCATCTCTCATGTTCCAATCCTATATTGCCCTCCCCCACCCCAAGTTTACCCAGGAGATCTCTTCTATTTCCCATTCCCAGGGAAATCCATGTGTCCCTCTTTGGGCCTGCTTTGTTACTTAGCCTCTCTGGGGCTGTGGGTTGTAACCTGTTATTCTTTACATTACTCCTAATATCTACTTATGAGTGAGTATATACCATGTTAATCTTTCTGGGTCACTCACTTTCTGGGTTATCTCACTCAGGATTTTTTTCTAGTTCCATCCATTTGCCAACAAATTTCATGATGTCATTATTTTTACAGATAAGTAATACTCCATTGTGTTTTTTTCTTTATCCATTCTTCAGTTGAGGGACATCTAGATTGTTTCCAGGTTCTGGTTGAGCATGTGTCCTTGTGATATGATTGAGCACACTTTGGGGATATGCCCAAGATTGGTATAGCAGGGTCTTGAGATAGATTGATTCCCAATTTTCTGAGAAATCTCCATATTGATTTCCAAAGTAGCTGTACAAGTATGCACTTGTACCAGCAGTGGAGGAGAGTTCTCATTACTCCATATCCTCTCCAGCACAGGCTATCGTCAATGTTTTTTAATCTTAGCCATTCTGACAGTTATAAGATGGAATCTCAGAGTTGCTTTGATTTGCATGAAATACACCTTTCATGGGAGAGAATTTTTAATTTGCAAAGAATGGTCATATTCTCCTCATTTTAATTCTTGCCAGGCTATGAAGCTGTTCGTGACTGCATTTCTCCACAGAGAGGATTTTTCTACACAAGAGCTTGAGGAGAAAGTTTAAGTTCTATCAGTCAATTCTTTTTTCTTTCTTGACTCTTAAAAATCATTGTTATTTGCCTCTGGGGAGAGTTTCCCTTTTATTATTGGAAGAAGTGGGAGAGTAAGCTTCCTGAGTTTGAGTGAAGGAGCATCACTGTCCTTGAACTTGGTTGAAGATAGGATGTAGGTGGAGAGGAGGGCTCTCTGTGCAGACCCGGCCTTGGTTTAGAAGGACTTCGGAGATTTCTTAGATGCCCTATTTTGAGGACACAAGGCAGAAGGGTGTGCAGGGCTCCAAATCTTCCAGCAGTTTGACATCAGAAATCCCTGAAGCAATGGTCATATTTAAGCACAAATATTGAGAAATGGTTAAACTCAGTCATTTAATGAAAACAAAAGGGGACTGAATACGTCCATGGCATCTGTATTCTTTTCCACCTCAGTTCTGCATTCAGGAACCATTATGGTCCAAGGCGCTTGAGCTCTGGCACAGAACGCACCCATTACTGGTGGTATCAGAGGCTCCTACTACCTGAAACCATATCTGATGACCAGCATGGGTGCAGCCCACAGTGCTCCTAACCCGCTATCATTACATGATCTGGGTCTGCCTTTCTTCTATTCCCTTGGCTCTGCTCGCAGCTCTCTGTAGCTCCAGAACCTACTGCCAGCCCCGGGAACCACACATATTCCTCTTGCTCTTCGTGATGGTTTTATTGCCAGTAGTAGGACAAGAAGCAACCATTGTTTTTTCTTGCTGACATCATCCAGCATAGAAATATTCTGGCATCCAGCCACTCGTAAAGGTAGCTCAATGCACTTGCTTACTCAGGGTGGGTCTGCCCTTCTGGACACTTATTCCTCTTGAATGTTTCAGCAGAAAGTCCCATTGTCACATGTGTTTTAAGGGGCACCTCTGCACTGCAGTGGGTAGATGGTGCCTCTGTTTGAAGTATTTCTAGACAGAAGCCACTGTGCCTGTTTCTTCTTAATCGCTGACATTTCTGAGTGGTGCCCAGGATCATAGCTGAAATTATCTGAGTGGAAAGTTAGCCATTTATTTTACGGCAAGTCTTGGAAGTGCATTATTTTCATAAGAGGTCCCAGGTTGCTAAAGTACATGAACTTTCTTTCTTTTGTTCAGGTTAAAAAAAGAATGTGCCTGTTACTGTAATAGCTCTCTTGATAAGTTTGTTGAGGAGAAAAATATAAACAGAATGGTTTCCCAGGAGCTGTGGGGTCTTTTTTATTATTTTAATTTCCAGTGTTAAGACAGTAAAAGATGAGCAGAAGCTCCACAATGCCTTTTTCTTGGAGTTTTACTAAGAGCTACTCTCTACAACAGTACAGTGCTTTGCTCGGGTATGTGTGTTATCAGTAAAACATTCATATATCAGTCAATTTTTTAAAAATTGTTATCTGGATTTTCAATTCTCAGTCCCATCTATCAGAGTTTAATATGAGAAAATGCTTTCTATCTTGAAATGAAATTATTGTGTAATGTAACTGACCTACATAAATGACCCCAAACCCCAATGAAATGACTTGACCATATGTAGTGGATGAATGTGAGGAAAGAATTTTATTTTTAAAATCAAGTCAATACATATATAGTGAAGTGTATAGTGGGAAAATGCTTGTCTCCATGTGCAGGTGGCTTGAGCCTGCCTGGGACAGTTGACTGATACATGAATGCTTTACTGGCGGCACACATACCTGAGCATATCCTTGGTACTCTACTGTTGTAAATAGTGAGTAGCTCTTAGTAAAACTCCAAGACAAAGACATCAAAGGGCTTCCATTCATCTTTTACTGTCCTAACACTGGAAAAGTGAATGTACTATCACACAGAAAAACAATACAAATATGGTTACATGTTAGAGTTAATATTTGGACTTTCATTGTTTTCTTTATAAATAAAAATCTTATTTGCATGTGCATTACTGCAGGGCCTCTTAGCATACAGCTGTCGGGGAATTCTTGATGACTGCTCTTTACATTGCCTGGCATCTGGCATCCTTTCTGGATGACTGGAGATGTTCATGTGAGTTTCCCGGTTGTCCCCTAGAGAGGGACAGCCTCCTTTAAGAAATACTGCTCATATTTCAGATTTTATACTGAAATCAAGCCAGAAAAATCAGAAAGCAATGCTTGGGTTCTAAGCAAATTTTTGTGTTTTACTTTTTACTTCTGATGTTCTTTAAGGTATCACCAAGAGAAACAGTCAATGACCTTAATATCTGCAGGAAATTTTCCTTTAGATCGCTGGGTCCGGAGGCAATAGAATTGTTTTTAGTGTTCTCACCATTTGATGTTACATTGTATTTCTGTTTTAGTGTGAGTGCATGTGCATGTGTATGTAGTGTATGTGTGTAGGGGTACACTCCCACCCATGCCTGAGCATGTGGAGGGCAATGTCTTCCCCTATCATTGTCCATCAAACTTTGTTGTTTAAACAGTGTCTCTCAGTGAACTTGGAGATCACCAGTTGGCTAGACTTTCTCACCAGCAAGCTTTGCCTTCCTTTGAGAGGTAGGGGAGGGTCTGCCTGTTCCTGCCCCACATGTGGGGGTTATAGGCACATGGCCACACCCATCCTAAACACAGGTGCTCAGGGTCCAAACTCAGGCCCTCAGGCTGCTGCAGATGGTACCTTGCCCCCAGGACCACTACTTCAGTTCTTTTGTTTAGTTTTGAGGCCCACTTATAACAGTATGAGCACAGCAATTGCGTGTGTAATGTATTGCTTATTATATTATTTACAACATTTATTTACTTATATTCTTTTCTGGCCTTATATTGCTTTCAGTTTCCTATTTTCTCTGACTGATTTATGTTCCTGATATTCAAATGGTTACATCAGCTGCATATGACTGTGCCTGTCTGTTCACTCAAGAGGGTGAGGCAGGCAGGAGAATCACAACTTCAAGGTCAGCTGCAGCTACACAGTGCATTTGAGTCTAACCTGAGCTACATAGTGACTTCCTATTTTAAAACATAAGTACACAAATGAAAACAAACTAAACACGTGTGGCTGTAATTTACTTCACCGCCTTTCCTGCAATTAGACGAGTATACTTATCTGTAAATGCTGGCCATATAAATAATGATGCTTTACCGTAATTCTGTTTTTTTTCCATTTGGATTATTTTTAAGTGAACTCAGAGATATGTGATTATATGACCAGAAGGAAGAACTGTCTCCTCAGAGATTTTACCAAGGAAGGCTACTGTTAGATAACAAGTTTTAAAAATTTTCCCTAAAAATGGAGTCCTTGAGCCCTCTGCTGGCCACATTTAGTATTTGTACAGGGTAGTCAGTATATGTGAGTTTTGAGATCCTAATTCTTTAAAAAAAAGATAACAGGATAGCAAAAAATATATGATTTTTCTGATGAATAGTACAGTGCATAAGTGGCTAGCTGTTTTCCCCAAAGCTGGAGGTTGAACCTAGGACTTTGCACATGCTAGCTAAATGCTCTTCCACTAAGCTGTATCCAAACCCCTCCAGTAGAGCTTGTGGGAAGATTCTTTTTGCAAGTAGATATTCCACTGGAGCAGAATAACATTAAGAACATTTGAATGAAGGCATTAGTTTGACTGTGCTAAATTAATTTGTGAATATTTGTTTCCTTTGTTATGATGTAGGAACTATCTCTTAATATTTTGCTCTCAAGATGAAATTCATTAATTCAGCAAATACTTAATGATCACCTACTGTGTGTTAAGGACTCACTGGGTATTAGGAGTACACTAAAGGGAAAATTATTTCAAGTGTATCATCCCCATAGACAACAAGAAGACAAAACCATATGCATCTAGGTGGCAAATTACAATCTGCAGACCACATCTTCCTAACCTTATGCCTTTGTATAGTTTGTGGGGTAAACATTATTTAACATTTTTTTGTTTTTAGTTTTTAATCAATAGACTATTTTTAAAGCAGGTTTTCCCTGTAGCAAAATTCAACAAAACTAGAGTTCTCCTATACCTCCTGTCCCCACCCATGTGTAACATTTCCATATCAACATCTCATACAGAATGGCACACTTGCTCTAACTGATAAGTCTCCATTGACATATCATTTCTCCCAAAGCCCCTGGCTTTCCCTAGTGTTCATGCTGTGGGAGATGTTCATATGAAAATGTTACATACGTGTAGGGACAGGAGTTATAGGAGAACTCTAGTTTTCTTGAATTTTGCTGTATACCTCAAAACTGAACTCTTTACTTGTCTCCAATCCAGCATGTTTTGGGTCTTACTCTTGTAAGTAGAGGCCAAGTGGACTGAAACCTAAGCTCTAAGCACCGTGGTGACAAGGATGCATCTTTATATCACTATGGCATCTTCATAGAGTCTAGAAAGATGCCGGGAATGCTGGAGCTAGAAAAGACTTGCTGATGAAAGGGTGGATTACCTTGCCTTCAGTTTCCTCATCCCCACTGGTGTTTATATCTACTTGAAAGGCAAGAAGTGGGGGTGGTACAGGAAGGACAGATGGCATAAACAAAATGGCCACATGATATCCGAAAGATAGTAGGCACCATGTAAACACTGGAGGTAAAATTAAATTTGCTTTTCGTGAAATTAATAATAGAAATTTTTTTTTTAACTCTAAAAACTGTGCCAATTATTTTTCTAAACATATTATCTAGGCATTCTGTTTTATTCCCTCCTCAAATTCTATGGAAATGAGTAGCAGTCAATCATGTATTTCTTTATGAGATGATGCTAGATAGAAAAATGCCAATGACTTTTCTTGGCAGACTCTAAAGCTGTTTTTTTTTTTAATCTTCATCCTTTACAAAGCTTATGCAAGGAACTCCCTAAATGAGCAAAGAATTGTGTATTGATGATTCCTTTTCACATCGGGGCTTATTTCTCTGACATCTTTAATGAAATGAGACATCTTCAGTCCTCGGCTCCCTCGGCATAGCTCTGTGTGCATGCCATCTTTGTATTATTTGCACCATGACTTAATAATTTGCATTCAGCTCCATCTTCTCTCTCCATTCAATAACCAGCAGTGACATTGTTAAATCATGCCTACACTTGAAAATTGGTGTCCAGGGGGCTGAAGAGATAATTCAGCAGTCGAGGACACTGGCTCCTTGCCAGAGGACCCATGTTTAGTTTTCAGCACTCACACGGTGGCTTACAACCATCCGTAACTCCAGTTCTAGAGAATCTGATACTCTCTTCTGGCCTCGGCGGCACTGCATACACATGGTGAACAGACACACATGCAGGCAAAATACCGATGCACATAAAATTAAAGTAAAACAATCCTTTTCCAAAACAAAATTGCCATTGATCCTATTCGTTGTTTCATCTTTAACACGTCAGCAGCTAAAAATCAGTGTTTTCTCTTTGGGTCTGCCCCCATGTTGTGGAGCTGGCTCTGTTAGGGAGAGTCTGCCCCCATGTTATGGAGCTGGCTCTGTTAGGGAGAGTCTGCCCCCATGTTGTGGAGCTGGCTCTGTTAGGGAGAGTTTGTCCTGGTGTTATGGAGTTGGTTCTGTTAGGGAGAGTTTGTCTTAGTGTTATGAAGCTGATTCTACTATGGAGAGTCTGCCCCCATGTTATGGAGCTGGCTCTGTTATGGAGAATCTGTCCCCAGGTTATGAGCTGGCTCTGTTTTGGGGAATCTGTCCCCATGTTATAGAGCTGGCTCTGTTTTGGGGAATCTGTCCCCATGTTATGGAGCTGGCTCTGTTTTGGAGAGTCTGTCCCCATGTTATGGAGCTGGCTCTGTTATGGAAAGTCTGTCCCCATGTTATGGAGCTGGCTCTGTTTTGAAGAGTGTTCCCATGTTATGGAGCTGGCTCTGTTTTGGAGAGTCTCAGTTCCATGATAAAGTTGTGAGGGATGGAATCTACCATCTTCATCACACTTGAAAGAACATTGGTTATAAGTAGGTCTTAATAATTAATTTAGCTTTTCTTTTAACCTATAATGACCTTCATGTTTCATTATACTTTAATTTGCTACAACTGCTTCTTTCCCTTACAGTTAGAAACTATCAAAAATGTATTCTGCTTTTTCAAATAATTAGCCACATTTGTAAAGGTGATGTAAGTATGTATAATTTATCTTTACATTCTGTTAAATAATGCATCTTATTAATTTAAACATAATGAAGAAAATCGTGTTGGAAATGACTGGTTGGCAATACTATTAATCTCAAGGCCTTGAAATGCCAGAATCATTCTAATGATGAAGGAGCCATAAGAAAATGGAGTTTTCTCTATGTTGTGAAAAGACCAAGTCTTTCCATATCCCTCTACAGGGTTTTTCAATTAAATCAGGCATACTTGGCCATTACTCCTGCAGAATCCTGTGCCCACTGGATCCCCACACTATCACAGTCCCACTGGATCCCTACACTATCACAGTCCCACTGGATCCCCACACCATCACAGTCCCACTGGATCCCCACACCATCACAGTCCCACTGGATCCCCACACATCACAGTCCCACTGGATCCCCACACCATCACAGTCCCACTGGATCCCCACACCATCACAGTCCCACTGGATCCCCACACCATCACAGTCCCACTGGATCCCCACACCATCACAGTCCCACTGGATCCCCACACCATCACAGTCCCACTGGATCCCCACACCATCACAGTCCCACTGGATCCCCACACATCACAGTCCCACTGGATCCCCACACCATCACAGTCCCACTGGATCCCCACACCATCACAGTCCCACTGGATCCCCACACCATCACAGTCCCACTGGATCCCCACACCATTGCAGTCCCACTGGATCCCCACACCATCACAGTCCCACTGGATCCCCACACATCACAGTCCCACTGGATCCCCACACATCACAGTCCCACTGGATCCCCACACCATTACATTCCTACTGGATCCCCACACCATCACAGTCCCACTGGGCTCTTTTCACTTTACTCAAGCACTGTGTATTTACCCTGTTCAGCCTTCCATTTGTCCCACCATGCTGTGGTATGTGCACATTTTCTGTTAATACTAAAAACACATGAGGTGGATAGTATTGTCAGCACACATAGGGCACTGAGGGATGCTTGGAAAGTAAATTCCTAGGCTTTCTTATCCTTACTTGAATTGTATTTTCTTCTTAAGAATAGAGTATGTCTGATAGAGGTAACAAGGAACAGAAAATCGTTTTGCTTTAAACAAGGGCGCCACCTTGTGGATAAACAATTTTTAGTGACCTGATACTAAAGCTTAAGGTAGATCTTGTTTTATTTCCCATCTATATGACTTCTTTTACACAGAAGTGCTTCATGCAAAAGACTTCCTATGTCTTGAATATCTGACTAATTAATTTATTTATGCTCCTTTTGTTCAGTTTACCTGATAGCTTATAAGTTCAAGTAAGTTACCATTTCTCTAGACCATATGAAATAATGAATTTCAATTGTGTAAAGAGAAAGTGTCCTCATTATTCTGATAAATGATATTAGACCACGTCTAACTTTAATTGCATTAGTCCGTGTGCTTAAAAGGTGATTGTTTTCATGGACACACTTGCAAACCTTAGTTGTCTGGGTTTAAAGTTATCACACCGCTAACCTGCTCTATCCACAAAAACCATAGTCAACCAACAGCCTCCTAAACAAGCAATGAGGGTGAACCTTGAGGAACTAAAGAAACATTTCTGTGAAGATACTAACTCAGTTATTCACAGACAGCAAGAAGGTTATACTGAAACTTTCATAGATGTTAAAGACATTTGTTACAGAAGCTAATCTGGGAGGCAAGGTAAAAACAGGGAAAGGGATATAAATGTCTGATGGCACAAGAGAATGAGCTGAAAGACAGACAGAAGCAACATGGAGTTTGTGTGCTGGCGCCTGCCTCTACTTGTCGGGCCCAGCCCACTTTCCCAGCGCCTCCTAGGTGCCATGCTCTATGTAGAATTTTGCCACAACCTCCATATTCTTCCTTTTTCACAACTTTTTGGCCCCATGTCCTGTCTAAAGACTCTGTAAGGCCAGGTGCACAAGCCTACTCTCAGTTTGGGAGGCATTCCTCAGAGATGGTGCAAATAAACCAACTCCACTCAAGTCACTGACCGGAGGAGCGAGCTGGACGAAGCATCCCAGGATCCCTCCTGCCAGGAAGGCGGTTGTACCACTTTATGGCTGAATTCTCATATCAGAATGTTTTGGGAATCTGTCACCTCCTACTGAACTTGTAGATTTAAAGTCTAGCATTTTGTCACACATCTATCAGCACAGCGCCACAGCCTGTGGGGCTTTATCCTGGAAACTTGACTGGGGCGATGAAGGAATGGAAAAAGAGCAGACACACAGACACACCTGCAGAAAAGCTGAGATCAGATGGGATGTGCTTGCTCTGATGGAGCATACCTACTGTGCAAGAGAAGCCGGGAACTTCAGCGCTTTGATCATGTACAATGCACAAGGAGGGGCTAGCTAGCCTTCGTAAGAAGTCTCTGTAGGCAAGCAATCCAATTGTCATCTTCCAGGAAGAGGAAGCTACAGTTGCTGGGTTTTGCACACATTGCCAAAATTCCCACTCAGACTACAGGAAGGCTCTGCTGTCCCTCTGCACCTCACCATGGGGAAAGGCTTGGCCACTCCCATGGGGCTGAGGCACTGGTGTCCATGACAGACTTCATCAACTCTTTGAAACACTCAGGGCTTTCTTGGCTCTCCACAGCCTAGGGTTACCCTGCTCACAGCCATTGGTTAAGACTCGTCTAGTTAGCAAAAATGAGAGAGAGGGAGCAGTCTTGGCATTTGGGATGAGGGATCAGAGCATCTTTGTTCAAGTGACCTTCTTTACCTTACCATGGCTTTAGGGAAGAGCCTTGAGCTTGACTTGAGTTATAGGATTATTGTTTACCCCGAGACAGCACTATCCAGCCCCTCACATGCGAGCTCAGCTCCCCTGTGTTCTACCTGGAGGTTGGTGTGGGTGGATTGTGGGGGAGAGAATACCCAATATTTTTGTCCCCAAGAAGAAAGCACTTGGTCCTACCTATACACCCCCTTGATGGCTTCAAAAACTTTTTACAGATTCAGAGGAGCCCCAGCTCCATCCCAGCCTGAACAAGTGAGCCCTTTGACACAGGTTCAGGGCACACACTTGGTCTTATATGTCTTGCATTTTCTTTATCTCTTTGTCTTGTTCACATCTGTATACCTTCATCCGATCTGAATTCCTCTAGAGGGCTGAATGCTACAGATATGTCCAGCCAGGTAGCTTAGCTCCCTCCCACTCTAACAGGATGCTCTCAGCTTTCAGGGGCCTTCCCTCCCTTCCTGTGGGTTGATCTCATGCCCCACCCATTCGGTTAGAATGCCAGAATAAATAGTGATGACTATAACTTTCTGAAGGATCTGAAGCTGGTTTGGGTCAGTGTTTTGTCACAGCAAAGGGGAAACAAACTAGAAGATTGTCTCCTATAAATGTGGGTGTTTGAGGATCCTTACTTTTAAAGAGTTTTATTGGTCAGTTCCTCGAGAAGGCGTCAAGTTCACTTTATTGTAAAGCACAGGGAGTTGAGCCTCAGCTTATTCCTGGCCAAGCACAAATTCTTTGGAAAATCCAGCAGAGCAGCCACTCACCAAACAGCAGCAGGGCGTAACTGCAAAGACTCCGACAGTGACGCTTACACATGCTGGGCGTTTCTATTAAGGAAAAAAATATTTGTCCTGACAGTTTCTCTCTGCAAACCTTTCAAAGGACTTAGAGATTTTCCTATGCTAAAGTTTCTTTTAGAAAATCTTATAATGAGAGGAGGAAACAAGCCTAAAGAACAAAAATAAAAAACAAAGGCATAAATAATCCCAGTATGGGTTTCTAGTGTGAGGGTTTCTCACAGTGAGTCCACTGGACGTGTTACACATGCTATGGAATATTCATCTTGTCTCTCAGTGATAGCTGTCTTTGCGTTTGGCGTTACCACACCTTGGAGGTTATCAGGAATGCCAGTTGTGTGAAGTGAACATAACTGACAGGGTTGAAAGGCTAAAGCTACCCTTTCTAATCCATCGAGTCCCTGCTCCCTGCCTCAGGCTGTGCCTCTTCTGCCAGTCTGTCCACCACTCTTGCTACTGTGATGGGAGATACACTCATTTCCTCATGCCAGTCAAAGACCCTTCCTTGAGGATTTGCAGAAATTTAAATATCTCTTCTGACCAGAAGAAGAAAGAGCTGTTAAAAAAAACTCCCAGAATGAGATGAGTATTTGCAGTTTTGACCCCTGTGCTTAATTTTTTTCACATCTTTACTTCAATGGTAGAGAAATACAGCTACAGCTCTTTTTCTTCTTGTCCTCCATCAGATCAATTAATAAAATAAATCTTGAGACAAGCATGTGTGTAGGAATCAATTATTTATCCAGATTTGTAATTAGATAAGCACCATTTCAAGACACATTTCTTCCCTTCTGGAGCTTGTATCTTTATGTGTAGAGAAACAGAAAACAATCTAATAAATGTGCAATTATGTCAAAAGACTGTAAGTGCTATGGATAATACAGCCAAGATTGGAAATGATAGGTATTTTGGAGTGATGTGCTGTTTCACAGAGAATGATCAGGGCAAGCATCTCTGACAGTGTTGTTCTGTACACACCAAAGAATGAGCGGTAGCCTGATAGCCATGTTTCCACTTTGATGAGTGAGTTTGTTAAGTGTATAGTAAGCCAAAGTATAAGTCGCAAGTAATAGATTTGGAGAGAGGACAACAAAACTGGACTAATGCCAATATTCAGTTCATAGATGGGAGAGGAGCTCAAGGGTCCAGGATCCTCCCCAGAAAGCCATTAGCAGTTAATAGCTTCTGGGGAGGGGAGTTGTAGTCTTCAATGGTATAGCATCTGATGCGTTACACATGCTTTGGTGGATAGCTCAATGGCCATGCCTGTGCAGGAAGCTCTGGTTAAACTCAGTGGCTCATAGAACAAACAACAACAAAATGACTTGACAGTGGGAAGAGGACTTGTCTGGAGGAGGGGAGGGGAGTTTGGTGGGGAAGTGGCAGTAGAGAGGACTGGGTGGTGAGTGTGACCTGGACACATTATATATGTATAGAAAATTATCAAAGAATAGTTTTATTTTTTAAAAAAGGAGAACGACTCTGGGATTTTCTAAATAACTGCTATATTTTTTGCTGAGATAGAGGGATTATAAAAGGAGTGGGGTGGTGAGTGGTAGTAGGATCAAGCGTCTAGCCTGTGGCATGCTTAGGGTTTGAGCTGCCCTTTAGACAGCTAAGAGCCATGTTGAGGTGGTAGTTGGATGCCAGGCTCTACCCGGCTTGAGGGATTGACCTAACTGGAGCAGAAAGGGAATGAAGAAAAGGCAGACACACAGACATGTCAAGAAAAGGTGGGATACAGTGGGCTGAGCTCACTCTGATGGAAGGTACCAATTTTGACAGTAGGTCAGAATCTCAGTTCCAGCAGAAGACCAAAAGATGGGATGGAAGGAACCAAGCTGATACCTTGAGGAAGGATGATCCATGTAGAGATGATCCAGAAGACTGATTTGGTTGGTGATACGATAGAGGAGGCAGATTTCTTTTATACATCAAAAGGTGGACATCTCTGTAGAGGAGCACACTCAGATTGCAGTTATCCCAGAGAAGGAAACTATGGTTGATAGTTTTTACACACACTGGTCAATTGTTCATTAACACTTGTACTTGGACCACAGGAGGGCTTTGCCATGTCTCCGAGTCTCGCCTGGGGAAGGCTTTGCCTCTCCCACGGGTCTGAGACATTGCTGTCTTTGACACTGACCCATGTCAACGATACACATTCACTCAGGACTTCATCCATTTCCCATAGTTGTGAATGAGGGTATGGAATATGGAGGTGGGGAACAGATTTGGGTGCCATCAGCATATAAATATCATTAAAGCCACGTGATTACAGGGTGAGCAGAGAGAGAAGGAAAAGGTCTTCGGGCCAAGCTGTGGTCATTTCCAAAGGCACATAGACTGGGAATGAAAATGGTTTCTGAGGAAAAAGAAAATCAAGAAAGAATGTTGACCCAGAGACAAGAGATGGATGGCCTCATTTATAGAAAGAGTGGACTCACTAGCTGCTTCCATGTGGACAGGGCAGTGAAATGCCAGTGGGTTTGGGGACATAGGTGTCCAGGGGCCAGACTGGGAATGACTGGGCTGAGGAAGATGGCTGTGACAGCACTAAAGGCCTCTTTATACATTCAGTCACATGTTGGAGTGAATTTCCTCAGCATGGTGTGTGTCTTTCTCTGGCCTTTTTCAGTGGGCTGGTAGCAGCAGTCCAATAGTTGGGCTTAACCAGCAAGTAGATAATTGATATCACCAGGGACTTGAGCTGTTCTCTGTCCTGGTGAGGCTCGCTGTTTCATGAAAATGATAGTTGCATTGTAAAAAAGAGGACTAGAGAAGCCAAACTTAAAAATGAAAAGAATGAAAGTTTGTGCTTGTAAGTAGAATAATACGTATATAATACCACCCACTCTCACAATACCCAACAATACCCACCCACTCTCACAATACCCACCCACTCCCTGTAGCCAGAGGAGATGCAAGTGCCCTGCTGCCCTAAAACACCTGCTCACTAAACTGTGATGAACTGAAGAGTCTGAAATACACTTTGAAAAATTGGAACTGATTCATTTTGCAATTAATGACCATGTTACAAAATGAATGTTAAGAGGCTACTGTGTTCTTTGAAGATGTTCATATTTTCTTACAAAAATACAGGAGCTAAGCAGAGTTTGGGGTGTAGGAAAAGCTGTTGGCCCATGTAAAAATCAAAGAAAGGCTCCTGTTTGAGAGGGGGCATCTTGTGATAATTAGAGTACAAGAAAGAAACTGACTTCCATAGCCACAGTTTGAGTTCAAGTAAGTGTGTAGAGTAGCAGTTTAAATACAGTGTGGTGCATTTATACATTAAGCAGTACCATGTCCATTTTTGGTGTAGCTGATTGCTTTCTCTTTATCAAAAAACAAAAACAGATTTTGTTGGAGCCAGGAGTGATCCAGGATGTGTTAGCAGCTGGCAGTCACCTACAGCTGTTGGAGCTTCTCAATTTGTGTTCCCACTATCTCATCCAGGTATGTGTGCTTGCATCTACTAATTGCCCTTCACATTCCCTTGCCCTGCAGTTGTGAACCGTCCCCTACCAACTGAGGCCCAATGATAGAAAAAGTACACTCGTGTGTGTGTGTGTGTGTGTGTGTGTGTGTGTGTGTGTGTGTGTGTGTACCCTGTGCTAGTAGTTTCTTGAGGACACAGGTAAGACGATCCAGGAAGACAGCTGTGGCTCCTGTATCCTCTCATGGCCATGCATATGTCATCTTTCCTCTCTGCCCACTCCAGGGGCCCACTGTCCTCAGGCAGCAGACTGACTCAGTACCCACGCATAGGCCTCCCACAGGGTCTCAGCACCCATTCACAGGCCTCCCACAGGGTCTCAGCATCCATTCACAGGCCTCCCACAGGGTCTCAGTACCCATTCACAGGCCTCCCACAGGATCTCAGCATCCATTCACAGGCCTCCCACAGGGTCTCAGCATCCATTCACAGGCCTCCCCATAGGGTTCTAGGAAGATAAGGGGTCCTAGTTTATAGGAATACTACTTGTGGAAATGACCACAAATGCAAGAAAAATTGAACACCCATTAAAGATGCATAACAGTAGTTAATGGGCCACAGAGTCACATAGAATTAATAATCCTATGAACTTCCAAGGTGGTAAAGATTGGCAAACACGTGAGTGAGCTGTGCATCCTTCTCCTGACTTGCTGGATAGTTAGGAATGGCTCTGTGAGAGAGATGGAAAGAAAATCACACACACTATGCTGTTGTGTATTTGCAAGTGTTTTTACATTCATTCTTCACAATAAATTTACACATTAAAAAAGTGTCAGAGATTCACAATGAACCCAGCTTGCTTGATGCAATGTGGCTGCTGGGGGTGGTAGAGCTTTCTAATTCCAACAACAATAACAACAACAACAACAACATAATCATTAGGTAAGATGTTGAACGGCTATAGAAGCTTCATGGCTCTGAGAGTTTTATTTTATAGTTAAGATTACATTTAATTAGAATAATTTATTTATTGTTAATGTATTATTTATTATTATTATATGGACCTGATGTCTTTGGCAAGGCTAATATTCTGGCCTTCTTGTCACCTCTCTCTCTCTCTCTCTCTCTCTCTCTCTCTCTCTCTCTGTATTTGCGTGTGTGCCTATGTCTGTGTGTCTGTGTGAATGTGTGAGTATACATGCTCACATGCACACACAGCAAGTGTGTGTAGAGGTTAGACGACAGCCTGTGAATGTCACTTCTTTCCTCCCACCATGTATGTCCTAGGGCACGAGTTTAGGTCATTAGACTTAGCAGCATACGTTTACCCACTGAATCATATTTCAGCCCTAAGTATTAATTTATATTTTAGGATTTTCCCATTTGTTCCATGGTCTCACTTTCCCTTGCATTTATTACAATACAATGAAAGGTAATTAAAATAATGAACCTACACACTTTTATTCTAGTATCTTTGTGCATATTAGTAGAAGAAAAAAATCTTATATTCCTACCCAATCACTTTTTTAACCTTTATAATCATTTTCCCTAATTCTAAATTTGTCTAAATGTGCTGTAAATGGGTCCTATATCATTCTCCTCTGCTACCCATTATGGAATTGTCAAAGCTTTTTCACATTTGACATCTTTTTTATGTTGTTTTTTTTTTTTTTTCTTGACAAACCTGGGAAACAGGACCCAGAACTTCCCAAGATGACAGTGTGGGGAATATCAGCCATGTTTACCTAAGAAAGAATACAGAATATGAAATTTTCATCATTATCTTGACACATTTAACCTACCAGTAAATGTTTAACATTTTTATCTGGTTTTCTTTCCTTTTCTTCTCAATAGTTTTGGGTGGTATGGGAGAGCTATTTCTAAATCCATTCTGCTAGTAGTCAATGGGAATCATCAAGGAAGGTTACGAGATTTCAGAAGTGTGTGGTTGGCTTTGAAATTGAAATTATTCCTATTTGACATTTCTACATCAAATACTACTACTTGAGCTTTTGAAGCACAACTGGATTTACTTTCCTATGGCAGATAACACTCAGTGACACACAGACAGACATTTAGTTAGAGGAGTATAACTGTGGAGGATTGTAGATAGGCCTATATCATCACGCCTATTGTAAACAGTGTGTATATATTTATATCTGTTTTTATAGATGAGTATTCCAGATGAACACTGGAAGTCCATGTGCATTTCTCCTGCCCTATCAGATCAACTTGTTGAGACCTAAGTAGCTGTGCACTTTGCAGCTGAACTTCCATTTAGTTCATGCAAGTCAAGGTGCGGTTTGAATGAAGTCATGTTCTTCGAACAGTTATTACTCAGGCTTTTCAAGGATGGTTGAAACTCAGTTTTCACAGATGCTGTTCTTTCCTTCTATTGTGACCTCTGCCTTATTATCAGTGACTGTTGCAAGATGTTGAACTCACAAAAGGAAACTGACTGGACGGGGACCAAGTCCTATATAGAAACACCAGTACCTCACTCTTTCCAATACAGATGTTGTTCTCTCGGGGTAAAGGCTCCAGATTGGGTCAACCAGATTTCATGTTATATTATTTTAATGTAGCCTTATATAGTTTCACTCATTGGCAGTATTGCTCAACTGATTTTAAATGTCATAGAGAATCATGTAGATGAATTTCTAAACAGTCTTATTAAATAAGAAACATGGAGCCAAATACAGAGGTGCAAGCTGTAGCGATCAGAGCAATAGCCACCAACTAACCTTAGCTCACCATGTCACTGTAGCTTCCCAAGAGAACCGAACCCACAACCCTGAGATTAAGAGTCTCATGTTCAAAAAAAAAAAAAAAAAAAAAGAGTCTCATGTTCTACCGACTGAGACAAAGGAACAAGCCACTAGATTAAACGTAGATGCCAGGCAGTGGTGGCACACACCTTTAATCCCAGCACTTGGGAATCACGCGCATTTAGAATCATTTAGTTGAATATATAACAAGGGTTAGGTTGTTTGGTAAATGAAAATTCCCCAATGCTTAAAATGTACAAAGAAGTTGTGGTCTGTTGCCAATGCTACTGTGTTTGCCATCCTTGTTAGAGCCTTTGTCCAACTGGGCTGTGAACAAGTATTGCCACTACGATGTCTATTATTTTGCTGTTCTTACATTTCTCTTGTTTCTTTCATGAAAGACAGATGACTCTTCTAGGAGCCTGTTTTGATTTTGTTTGTTTTTTATCTAGTTCTTATTTTAAAACTGCCTGAGGAGAACCCTTTGAAGAAGCTCCCTGACTTCCCAGGCCATTAGCAGACACCTTGGAAACTTCTGACACATTAATGCTGCTGCTCCACCTCCACCCTAGTGCCCACCCCATCCCCCCCTCTCCCAGAGAAGAAAATGGGTACTTGGAGGTCATAGTGTGGGCTCCTTTTCCCTGCTTTTTCTTTTTGTTGTTGTTGTTTTCTCCATTTTTTTAATTAAGAAATTTTCTACTCACCCTACACACCACCCCCAGATCCCACCTCCTTCTGCCTCCCACCCTCAGCCCTCCCTCCCAAGCCACCCCTCATCCCCACATCCCCACATCCTTCAAAATCAAGGTCTCCCATGAGGAGTCAGCAGAGCCCAGCCCACTGAACCAAGGCAGGTCCAAGCCCTGCTACACAAGGCTGCGCAAGGTGCCACACCACAGGCACTGGGCTCCCAAAGCCTACCCATGCACCAGGGATGGATCCCAACTTCCCCCGCCCCCTGCCCGGGTATTCGAGCTAAACAACCATCTCCCATATCCCAGAGGGCCTAGTCCATTCTCATGGGGGCTCCACAGCCACTAGTCCACAGTTCATGGGCTTCCACTAACGTGGCCGGCCATCTCTGCTCTGCATGTCTTCCCGCCATGATCTCCACCTGTGGAATCCCTTCTCTCTCCCATCGACTGGATTCCCGGAGCTCAGCCTGGCGCCTGGCTGAGGATCCCTGCATCTGCCTCCATTAGTCATTGGGTAAAGGCTCTATGATAACAGTTAAGGTTTTCACTAGACCAGTCACCAGAGTAGACCAGTCCAGGCACCCCCTCTATTACTGCCAGCAGTCCAAGGTGGGCTCATCCCTGTGGATTCCTGAGAGCTTCCCCAGCACCCTGCCTCTTCCCACTTCCATGATGTCTTCATCTATCACAGTATCTCCTTCCCTGCTCTTGCACTCCGTCCCCACTCCAGCTCAACCCTCCCATTTCCCTATGTTCTCACCCCCCCATTCCCTGCCCTCCACTCCCCCCCAAATGGCAATCTTACCATAAGCAATCTACAGATTCAATGCAATTCCCATCAAAATCCCAGCACAATTCGTTACAGACCTGGAAAGAACAATACTCAACTTCATATGGAAAAAAAAACAAAAAAACAAACAAACAAAAAAAACAACCAGGATAGCTAAGAGAATCCTGTACAATTAAGCAACCTCTGGAGGGATCATGATCCCTGACTTCAAGCTCTACTATAGAGCTACAGTAATAAAACAGCTTGGTACTGGGTTCAGTGTATCTGGTTTTATGTTGAGGTCTTTGGTCCATTTGGAGTTGAGTTTTGTGCAGGATGATAAGTATGGACTTATTTGTATTTTTATAAATGCAGCCATCCATTTTGACCAGTACCATTTGTTAAAAATCAGGTGTCCATAGGTGTGTGGATTTCTGTCTGGGTCCTCAATTTGATTGCCTTGATCAACATGTCTGTTTGGGGACCAGTACACTATTTTTATTTTTTATTACTATAGCTTTGTAGTACAGTTTGAAATTGGAGATACTCATACCTCCTGCAGTTCTTTTATTGTTCAAGATTGTTACAGACAGCTGTTTTATTACTGTAGCTCTATAGATCTGTGTGATCCACTGGAGATGTGTGCAGAAGGGGAAGATCTGTGTGATCCACTGGAGATGAGTGCAGGAGGGGAAGATCTGTGTGATCCACTGGAGATGGGTGCAGGAGGGAAGGGAGGCTGCAGCAGGTATTCCGCTGCCACACTGCTGGGGATGAGACTGGAGGATCTGATTTGGAGGAGCAGAAGGAGAGATGAAGATCTGCAGTTATCTACCTGCTTTCCTGGCAGGAGTCACCAGCAGGAGCTGGGGCTGGGACAAAGCAACAAGTAGGGACAGGGATGTTAGGAGGAGAAGGTCTGTGGGAGCCACAGGAGATGAGGTGGCAGGGAGGCTGCCACAGGTGATTTTGCTGCAGAACTGGGGATGAGACTGGGAGATTGGACTTGGAGGGATGGAGGGGGTGGTAAAGGTCTGTAGTTAGCCCACCTGCTTCTCCAGCAGTAGTGGCCTGCGAGGTCCCAGGGAGTGCCTTGTTGGAGGTTTTCCACCTAAATGTCACATCAGTAGTTCAAACTTCATATATCACAACATGCTGTAAGGGTGTGGTTGATCTGCTTATTTCTATAAATTTGAGTGTTGTTTTAGATATCCAACTTGAGTAGAGTCAGCTTCACAAGTATCTCACACCTGGGTCTCTTTTCTATCACTGAAATTATTGTCTTTCATTAGACACTCACCATTCTTATTTAAACGTTTGTTTATTTATTTATTATGTATACAGTGTTTCATTATAGATGGTTGTAAGCTACCATGTGATGTGGTTGCTGGGAATTGAACTCAGGACCTCTGGAAGAACAGCCAGTGCTCTTAACCTCTGATCCATCTCTCCAGCCCCAAGACGTTCACCATTCTTGCTAAAAGAGTTGCTCCTAAATGGGTTTCATGTTTCTAGCCTCTCTTCATGCCAAGCCATATTCCCTTGAGTATCATTTTCTTTCCAAGGGAAGGGAGGCAGCATTTCCAGAGGGCCTGTCAGTTTTATAAGGCTCACATTTCCACTCTGCTGAGTGGCCCTTTCAGTTGGGTGGCATTGTTTTCTTTTTACATATAGAGGAGTTTAAATTCAGAACTAGTATGTTGCTTAAATTTAGAAATGTTCACTAGCTACCTGTTGGTATGTCTCAATACATTAGTACATCTCAGTATATTAGTTTACCTACAAAGTCTTTATTCTTATCTCCATGGCTGGGCCTTTGCAGGATCCTAAGGCAGAGGTTGTATATGGGAACTTGCCATAAGAGAAGTCCTGGTAATAGGAGATCCTCAGTAGCAGGCAAAGGCTTTAAGTTTTCTTTTTTAAAAAATAACATTTTTATTAAGAGATTTTCTATTCATTTTACATACAAACCACAGATTCCCCTGTCCTCCCTCCTCCCAACTCTCAGCCTTCCCTCCCAACCCACCCCCGATTCCCATCTCCTCCAAGGCAAGGTCTCCCATGGGGAGTCAGCAGAGCCTGTATAGGGGACCCCAAGGCAGTGGGATCAGGACCTGTCCCTAGTGTATGAGCCGGGTTTTTGGAGCCTAGTGCCTATGGTGAGACACTGTGCAGCCTTGATGCAGGGAGGAGGGGCTTGGACCTGCCTCAACTGAATGTACCAGGCTCTGCTGACTCCCCATGGGAGACCTTGCCTTTAAGTTCTCTTTAAACTGTGCCCTGGTGGTAGGGGTAGATAAAACACAGATGCACAGACACACACACACACACACACACACACACACACACACACACACACACACACACACACACCTTCCTCTCTTGAGAATGCCATAGATCAGGGGTGTTAACTGTTGGATTCATGTTGTGTGCCCTGAAATTGACCCATTAGAAGTTACGTGCTTTGCCAAGGTTGCCATCTTTTGTCATTAGCTTTCTAAAGGGAAAGAATTCTGTAAGGTTTGTACCTCTTACCAAAGCTAACACATTCCATTGCCCAATTAACAGTAGTGCCCTTGGTTTTACCAGGTCTCACAGCTTTTCTAATGACATGCGACTAAAACGCAGTAATAAAAAGAGCATCCTGTAGGCTGTTCCAATAAAACCACCAAAGCAATGATTGGAACAGACTGCCACTACCTCTTTCTAGGCAGCAGGTGGCAGTGTGAATCCACCAAAATTCAGTAATTCATTTAAAGCAAAAAATCGGGAAAAATGGAAAGAAAAATTATTTATTTTGCTACATATTAGTCTTCTGACCCAATCAGTAAAAAAGTCATTATTCACACCACACTGGGCAATATGCATTGTAATTTTTAACAAATAATAGGAAACTGTTAATGTGCTCACAGGAAATGCAGTTTTGTCTCGGGCTTCTATGGTCATTTATCACCGCACTTTGTGAAATCACTCATTTGTTCTAATTTGAATGTAAATGACTCTAAGGTTTTACAAATAAGGTGACAGACTCACATAAATGTAATTGCAGGGTTCATCTCCTTCTTTTTATATATCACTCATTAGGTTATGAATTAAATACATCGTATTAAACCAGGGGCATGTCCAATGATGATATTGTAATGGCAAATTACTCTATGCTATTAGAGGTGTATTTTTTATTCATGGACATTAATTTGTCATTAAGCGGCATTAGTTTAGCACTTTTATGTGAAAGACGTGACCTGCAAGAGGAGACATGCTGCTGGGTTCTGAGAGGAGAGGACTCAAGGGGCATAGGTAGAGCCTTTTATCTCTGTGAGGAAACATGCAGAGTGTTTTGTTCTGTTTTCTTCTATTACAAATATTACATAAGTCACTTCCTCACACTAGAGGTGTTCTGTATAGTACTCATACCTGGATAATCTAGTAAATAGAACCTCGATTCTTGCTACTAGTCTTTGGGTAGCTGAGAACTAACCTGGAGAGATGGCAGTGCCCCAACCCATCCATCTCCTATCTCATCCCTTGTACATGCTTATTCTTTATCCTTCATCTTCATGTGCTTGTACGCTTAATGGGCCACAGAGACAGTTGGGCATTTTCTTTCTTTGGTGAACGTATACAGATTTAAAGATTTTTATTCTCTCATCAGAGTTTTGGGGAGATTATTGTTCCTGTTTTTATAAATAGCAGTCTTATGGTTTCTCTTTTAAGAAAAGATTTTTTTTCTGGTTCCAACATCAGGAAGCACTGATCTCTGAGACACCATCTCCAAGACTGATAGTCTCTTCAGGCAGATTTGAATCATCCTCCACAGGGTACACTATGCTTAGAAAATGCTTTTCCCTGCTTTTACCCTGGGAGATTTGGGGTACAAAACCTAGGACCTCATCTCCCACCAATTTCAGATTTTTCTCCCTTCCTCCATATTACATGAACTCAATATGTGTTGAGGGGACAAAAGTTAGCCTTCATTCATTAATTTTACCTGCTTTTTAATGTTAATATGTTAAATAATGGTGTGAAAATTGTATAAGTAGCTTTCTATTACTTTTAAATACATTTTAATACATTTTGTTCAGTTGGAAATACTTCTGACAGTGACTGAACTTGACAGTGAGGAGCTTATATATTATTATAACGGATTACTATTTCTTAAACTAAATAATGCGACAATGACTTATTGGAGGTGATGTCTTCTAAATAATATATTATTTTAAATTTAATTATTAAATTAGCTGTATTACCTAAATATATAGTGGGTATTCTGTATAAAATAATTTATCCTCAAGGTTGAAAAGTTATAACCCATATTCATTTTTCTCTAATGCCGAGCTATTTTTTTCCTATTAGGGAAGACAAATGATTTACTCACATATATATTTAATACGGCCATAGTCCAATGCACTAACTGCATGCCGTTCTATGCTTCCCTTGAGATGATACCTTTGTGTTTGGAGTATATTAAAGTATAACTTTTGGAAAATATATTACAAATAGTTTAATCTTTTGGATTCTTTTTCAGTGAAAATAATCAGGAAGGCTAGAAATGTATCAACCCCAAGTCATAGCCAACTACTAATTATTTGTTCTAATCAAGAATATTTGCCACCTAGCACAAGTAATACAGAATATCAGATTTGCCAAATATCATTCATATTTGGCTCCAGAAATGCATCATAAGATCTTCAGTAGCCATTTCTGGGTCCCAATTAATTTTTTTTTCATATGCTATTGTGTTGGCTTTCATTCTTAAAGCCCGTCTCGAAGGATGCCAGCAATTGACAGCCGTAAGGCTTGCTGTCTGCTGGGAGAATCATTTCAGCATTTTAATTTGTTATTTGGGTAATCTAGGGTTGATTGTATCTTCTTTGTGAGTTTTTAAAGGGAGGGAAGAAATCTTGAAGGATTTTTTTTTAATATCTGTAGTTTCCATTTTAAGCTAGGCAACAAACAAAACCAGAAACATTCTACCTACACGCCCCCCAAAATCTGATTTTGTGCATGCATTTTTCTCAAAAAATAAAAATTCTTCCAATATCTTATGGATGCTGTAGTCCAGAATCAACAATGTATGTATCTCATTTTCTTCCATTATTACTACTTGAAATTAGGGGTGGTTCAAATGAAATCTGTGCTTCATTTGAGACAGTCATTCTCGTACCCATCTTCCAACTGTAAATATTTCCACTCAATGAGATGTGTGCCCTCTTCCTGATACTCACACACCTTCAGCTCCTCATTACAGCCTTTTGCCTCCTGTGTTGCCCATGGTTTCAGTCTCTCCACCAGAAAGGTGGGAGAAATTTTTCTTTATCTCCTATTACTACAACAGCCTTTTTCTTCCCGTCACTGTGAACCTGACACTGGCTTTCTTACCTTTTGTGCAGTGAGTCTTTCATCATATCTAACAATGAGCCCTCTGTGTTCTCTCCTGCACACCCCTCTCCTTTCTCCTAGTTCCTCTCCTTCTTTTTCAGTTCCTTTACAAACTCTTCTTCTCCCATCAACCCGAGGATAGGGAACACTGTATGTGGTCCATCTCTTCTGCTCACTGCAGCTATCTTTCTACTGTGGAGGTCTCTGCATCTCAGCTCCAGATGTGTGTTATGTTAGCATTTCCACTGGATACTCTACATGCATTTCCACTGGATATCCTACATGCATGTCCACTGGATACTCTACATGCATTTCCACTGGATACCCTACATGCATGTCCACTGGATACTCTACATGCATTTCCACTGGATACTCTACTTGCATTTCCACTGGATATCCTACATGCATTTCCACTGGATACCCTATACACAGTTCCTGATTGTCTTCATCCAATTCCACATGCTTGCTCTTTGCCATGCTATTAAGGCAATATCATTCTTTTACTTATCCCAACCAGAAACCCTGGTCTTTAGAAATTTAGGTTATCAGGAGAAGCCACTCCCCCATAGGTATTTTTACTTCACGTGCTTTTTCTTACCCAAACTAGAATTCTTAGACTGCTCCATGACTTTGTGATTCTTGCTCAACTTAGTTGACTTGCCCTCTTAGATGGTTCTCAAATGCGCCACTTTGTCTTCTGATTGGCACTGACATCACTGACGTCTGCATTCTTTCTCTTGGACTCTCCTGAAGTACTTCCACACAGCTCCCTGCTTGTAATTGTCACCACAACAGTGTTGAACATCTGTTTTTAATCTTCAAAATAATTTATTTCCCCAAAAATCTTATTTAGCTTTCTATCTTCTAATTGCAAACTAGTTTCTGACCTTTCTCATTCTTACTTCCTTTATGTACTCTCTCTCACTATATCCCAGGGATGATGTACTTTGTCATCTCCAATCCTCTATCTCCTTGGTTCATTCTTCTGGACATTCTGCAGATATTCAAGTGGAACTCATGCCAGAGACCAAGAGTAACCCTAGAATCTTCCCTCCCCCGTGGCCAGCAAGCAATGTCACTTTCATACATCCATTGTTCCGTTTCTCATTCTCTCTCCTTCTTTCTATTTCTGTAACACCATCTTAATCCAGGTCCTTGTTACTTCCCAGATTAAAGAAATTTCTTGCAAATTATTCTTGCTCCAATTCTTCCTCCAATGTTCTGTTTGATTAATTTTAAAAAGTAATTTTTAATCCATGAACTTTATTTTCAAATAACAAACTGATTATATTGTACTCTTGCTTAAAGTCATTCAGTGTTTGATGGTTCTCTGTGACCTTTGGTATAGTGTTCACTCCTCTTAATTTGACACACTAGTCTGCATCTGTTAAAAAACTTCCTATATCTTTAATTTAATTTTATTTTTTGACAATTTACTGCTCAAGTGCTGTGCTGCCATCTTAGGGAACACTGTACATTTCCTTAAAACTTTGTGCAAACCCCTTTTATGTGGGTTGGTTTTCCAATCGTCATCTTTTGAGTTCCTAATACCCTAGGTACTTGGAATACACATTTCCTTTTCCATAGCTGGCTGAGTAGTGCACTCATTTTGAGTTAGATGCCCTTTTAATTGTGAGCATTCTTCTGGGAGACTAACCACAACGTATCACATTTAGTTATCTATCTCCTCTTGTGCTGCTTTGTTTATCTCCCTGTGACACAAGCTCATACCCCAAAGTCACTTGACCTTAAATGACTTAACCTTTCTGCCTTTTGATCTTAGTCTGTGAAATAGATACAGCATCCTTTTACCCCTTGGTGTTGTTGAAGGATTCACTAAGATAGTGAATGCAATGTGTCCTGCAACGCAGATCCTGCACCAGGAGATGCTTGAGAAACAGGAGCTGACATGGTGGGATGCTTCCCCTGTGCTCCATGCTGAGTAAGCAGTGGTGAATTTTGAAGCAACAATTTTCAGCTCATGGTGACTGAGGCCAGCATTATTAGTACCTGATCGTGGCCATATTTCTTTGCCCACCCCCCGAATTCTAGCTTACTAAGAAACTTTCCCAAAGAACAATAAAAAATTATTCATGAGCCTCAGATATTATGCATACAATTGATTATGAAAATGTACCAGTAACCTAATTGTAGAATTCCACTGTTATATAGCACAAATATATTTAAATAAGTCTTCTAAAACCTACGAGAATTAGAGCATTTTTTTCTTGTGCTTTTTGAATTGCTGGTAATACTTTGTTTTTATTTAATCAAAGCATATAAAATGTATATTTGTATTAGCATATGAATATATAGTTACTTAAGGCTATCCAGAAATATTTACATGTTTGTCTATAAATAAATATATATATATATTTACACACCCATATATACTTATTTATTCACACACACATATATATATTTATACACATAAAATACTTGGGCCTACATTATTTTATCACATAATAAATAAGTCTGATCTATATGGTCAATGGAATATTTATTCTCTTCCTTAGCAATTTGATTCATCCTATCAACTCCAAATGTAGTATTGAGAAAACTCACCATCCTTTTACACACATGATCAAAAAGATAATTTATTTCCCTGCGTGATTCATTCCAAGGCTATTAAAAGTTGTGCTGTTTTTATCTGTTATTTTGTTTTAGCCTGTTCTAGCCCCTCACTATGTACCCATGCTAGTACCCTTTATGTTGCTTCCTTGACTCCTGGAGCACAGCCCTTTCCTACTGCACTGGGTTGGGTAGTCACGTAATATCTTGATTTATAACTAGGTTGTAATCCAAATAGGAAACAGGTGGAATCACAACTGGGTATGGTGCCTTGGATATTAATGGCTTGGCTCAGCCGTGGAATTTCTAAAGCTGTATACACTTTTTTGTCTTAATTATGCATTCATTAAAAGCTTTTTTACCCCACAGAATAAAGTAAATATTTTTTGATCTCCATAGTGTGCTCCCCGACTGTAGATTTGCACAGCAGGGTCTTGATAATCTGAATAAATTGTATTTCCCCAAGGACTTTATCTTTCAAATAAGGTCATAAAGAAACGCAGCTCCCCCATCCTCGAATTTCTCAATGTGCCTTTTCTGCCTGAGAAGCAGAGTATATTATAGTAACAGACACATGTTTGTGGGCCACTGTATTGTCTCAGTCTGTTCTTCTCATTCATCGCTGAAGTTGATTTCTTTTTTTTTTTTTTTAAGCTCAAGGACCATTTTATTCAAACTTGAATGAACAATGAGAGGAAAGGTGAGCTGTTCAGCTGCAGGAAAGAGCAGCCTGAAGAACAGGAAGAGAGAAAGGCAAGCCTTTTGAAGTTGGGTCCAAGAAAGCAGGCGGGTGCCATGTTGGAGATCTGTGTGTAGTTGCCTGGGAAATGGAGGGTCTTCAGAAACAGTAGGAAAGTCTAGAGGGTCAGGGCAACTACACTATATTTTGGTTGATATACAAACAAGAAATAGAAAGGGAAACAGAAAAGCCACCCGTTATTACTTAGAACTCAGAAAAGCAGACAGGGTCAGCAATGAACTTTTATAAGCAAGTAGTGGTAAAGCATTTATACACACAAGAAAAATAATGATTTTTACCTGAGAGCTGTGATTTTTGATGATCCTTATTGAAAAGCAAAGTTTTGTTCGGCATTCAGCATTTCTTTCCTTCCTTTCACCCAGTCAGTGAGTCAAATTGGAAGAACAGGTAAAGCTCTTGCCGAAGCACCATTGACAGTAATTTTAAAGGAAATATCAGGTACAATAACTATTGCACGTTTAGACTCCATTCTGAGGATGTCACTGTACATGTGTTTCTAGAACACACATCACATTTCCAGAACACATTGTCACTTTTCCTAGTCTTTGGATATGAAAATTTGACTTGAGATGCTATCCACTGGCTGGGACCATCTAGGAGGCTCAACTTCAAATCACGTTCTTTTACTAAAATTCTAAACTAAAGATGCCATCAGCACCTTTATGACCCAGTGAAGAAGACAGAAAATAAAAAGTTAGAAACCCAAATAAGCGTCCACAATCATTTGAACTCACAATATATTTTGAGTCATCAGGAATAAGATGGCAGTGTATCCATTTTTAATGGCACCTTGCAAATAGCAGACAGTTGTCAACATTTTTATGAATGTTTTATTCTGTGTTTTGGATGCCGTATTTAGCTAATATTCAGTCTGTGTTCTGTTACCTGATTGTTTAACATTAAGATGTTTAATACATTTAGTTAGCATTTCATAAACTACCTTTAAATTCTTTAAACATTTCAATATTTGTAGAGCAGGGGAGTCTGTTTTACTGTGAACCAAGAAATAAGAATAGTAAAAGCTAAATATTTACAGATACACTGTTTTACTTGCCTTCCATCAATTAAAACTTAACAAGTAGAGACTTTGTGAGGGATAAAGACAATATAAAGAAATAAAGTCACAGTCTGTACCTGAGGGAAAGGTCCAGTGGGCAGCTAGTGCTTCAAAGGTCAGAAAAGAAGCAGTCGTCCAAGCTGGAGTGCTTTGCCATCCCAAGGAAGGAGTCAGTCAGATCTGGGTGGTCCTCATGAGAAGACCCACTTTACAAGTCTTTTAGCCTGTTGTTTCAGTCTTTAAATTCTTTGCAAACAGCTACCTTTGAAGGCAGATTCCAGAAAGAGATTCTTTTAAAGAATGATGAGCATACAATATCCCCATATCATACAGCAGCTCTAAATGCTTGGGAAAAAATTCCAGAACCTGGAAAACCCAGGCGAGCCAGCCAGGCCTTTGGAATTTGCCCCATGTTGGGCGCCATTAGTTGCTGGAGAGCTTCTCTCCAGGTTCCACCAAGCCCCACATCAGGCCTTTGGAATTTGCCCCACGTGAGCACCAGATATTGGTGAAATTATTATGGCCACTCCACGTAGTTAAAAGGAAGATTTATTTAGTTGGTAACTTACAAATGAAGGGATAGGTAGGTTCTGGGGTCTGGGGAAGGTGTATCGCAGTCCAGCGGTGTTCTCTGGAGCTCTGCTCAGTCAACCTCCACCGTCTAGAGTCCAGGAACTGAGAGTGCTCGCCCATCCAAGTCTCGGGTCTCCAGACGCCTCCCCTGGTCCCACCTCGTAGGCGTGACAGTTGCCAGAGTCTCAATGGGGGTTGGAACTTCCAGATCCAAGCTGGAATGGCTACCCACTACAGCAAACAATAATCATTTGGGATGAGGAAAATTATGAGAGAATTCATCCCTGCTTGAAACTGTATGTTGCAGTTCTGGCTAATACTATGGACATTGGATTTTTCTAATCATCACTAAAACCAAGAAAAATCACATTCTTTTTCAACATTTTGGAGAGAGAGAAAATAATTGGACATGGGTCAGATCAGAAGACCCAAGATGCACTGCAGCAGCCAGCCTTTGTTTATCTCAGGTGGGCATTCTACTCTTCACTTATTATGTGAAAACTCTGTCACCTAGATAGCATCATGAGATAATTTCTTGAGTTTAGATCAAGTATTTGAGAATATCTTTCTCAATTATTAAGTCCTATCTATAATGAAGTTGTTACTTCTTCCATAACAGTCATGGATATGTCTTTAACTTTTTTTATAATACAACAAATATTTTTTCATTTACAACAAATGGGAAGATTATTAGGATATTGATGATGACTAGGATATTGTAGAATTTTAAAATGCAAGAGTTACTTTCTGCTGCAGACAACTCCTGACTTAGGATGATTTGAGTCTCAGTTTTACCATGGTGTAGCAGTAACACACTGTAGAATAAGGCATGCTTTGCATGTTGACTCTTTCCCGAGGCTAACCGTGTGTCTTGTGAGAGGCTCTAGTTATGCTGTGCAGTGGTGTCAAGCCATAGCTCCCAGTTAGCTTCACAGTCTCTAGGGTAAACAACCCACAGTCTGCAGAACACTGGGACAGAGCTGTGAGATGTGGCAATTAAGTGTATAGTGTATTTTCAACTACTATATTTTCAATACAAAATAGATTTATAAAGAGGTAACCCAATCATAAGCATGAGAGTTTAGTCAGTAACAAAGTGTCCTAGCTCCTTACTGTGTAGTACTTGGCATTTGGTCTCACTAAATAGCTGACATGGTGTCTTAATTTCACTTTGAGTTGACAGAACTACCAACAGAGCCATGCTGGTTGTAATAGAATATTGGGCTTTTTGGAATAATTTTGAGTCATTTTATAGTTTCTTGATTTCATACCCAGGGTGACCGTTTCTTTAGCACAGAAAAAAATTATCTGAACTATTATTCAGTTTGCCCATCTTAGAGGTAAAAATTCTGGGAATCAAAAATGGAACTTCTGTTTACTTTACTCTTGAGAAATATTTAATATTTTCCTCAATCCAAGTCAGGGTTTTCACACTGGTAGTATGTGTTGTTGGTGCTTATTATTCTTCCACAAGTCAGTGACATTCTTAGAACTAAATGAGGGAAGAAGAGAAATAGCCATTATTCCGGTGCTGTGCCAATCAGGTTTCCCACAAGTAAGTGAAAGCATCTCTATGGTTTTCTGTTGTTTTTGATTGTTTGTTTATTTAAATCTAGGGCCCCTGGATTTGAGGTATCATGTTTTGGGGTGGGTGTTGGGATGTGATCACATGATAACAGTAGATGTGATCACATGATAGCAAATTTTTCCTGTGTTGTATATAATTCCTGTGTTGGGGGTATAATTACATTGCAGAGCTGGGTGGACAAGGAGCTACTGAGAGGCCAGGGGGCCATCAGAGTAGCTGAAACTCGATGGACATTGCTTCTGAAACACAGATCATTGACTGGCAGATTATATTGCAGCTGGTCCAGAGGGCACATACTTTTACTATGGCACACAGAAACTGGGCCGTCACTTGTGGGCAGAGCATATGCAGACTGTAGATATTATATTTCATATTTTTGCCACCCAAGAAGATCAGTGGAATGACGTGAATCTAGATGACATTATCTGAGGGATAGGTTCACAGCTACTTTGAATTATAGAGCAAAGTTGTTATAGAAATGTCATTAACAGCTTAGCTGAAATACTAAGAAATGCATTGGAAGTTTTTGCCAGTGACACCCATCCTCATTCATGGGTCAGTGAGACCCATGAACAGACATCACAGAGGCCAAGACAGTCATTCTCTCATTGCCGTCTCTGGGAAAGATGGCAGGAGGGTAGCAGGTCAACCAGACACCTCAGGCTCACTTGCTTCCTCCCACCCCTGGCTTAACCATATGGCCGTTTTGTCTTTAGGGGTAATTATACTGACTGTAATCCAAAGTAAGACAGTACTTAGCTTTTTTGTGAGTTTTTTCCCTCTTATGACTTTCCCAAATTAATCTCAAGAATAACTCTTTTGAGACTCTCACAGGAATAAGCCACAGAAAAAGTCCAAATGTGGGAAATATGTAAGTTTTTGTGAATTATTGAAATTGGAAAAGTAGCATTTATTCTATAGCTAGTAGAGTGTTGGGAACACACTTTGTGACTGTTCTGTAATTTAACTTGTCATTTGTATCATAAGAAACAAGTAGAAGGGAAAAGAGAAGCCAAATAGCCCTGAACCAAAGAAAAATAAATATTATTTAAAAAGATTCCCTGAAGAACAACAATGTATGCCCTATAATTCTGAATAAAAACTAAATTTCAAGTAAGAACCAGTGTGACAGAAATCAAACCTTTTTAGAAGGAAAAGAAAGGTTTTCTTTTACTCAGGAGACTTTCTTGTTGCTGAGTTGTGATTTCCATTCAAACCTCCTGCCTCTCCATGCATGCTCTAAGTTTTTAAAGCCACCGAATGTAAGAGAATGGAAGCAGTCTTATAATTAAGGTAAAAATCACTTGGAAAATGTCAAAATACTTTTGGTCCAAGTAGTCAGTCGGTGGAAAAATTATTCTTTCTTAGATTGAATAAAATTTAGGGTTTATTAAAACATTTTTTTTCCTCAGAGACAAATGCTTGCATTCTGCTTGTCCATTGTGTGTACCTGTATTTACATTGTATTTTCCAGTATCATCAACTTGAATTATTATTACCAGGTTGTCTTCTTGGAAAATGGAGTGACCACTGGTTTTGTCTTTGTGCATGGCAGAAGGCTAGAATGAGGCTAGGTGTGGTAGCTGATAGCAGTTTTCCCCGTGCATCTGGGAGGCAGAGGTAGGAAGATTGTCATGAACTCAAGGCTACACAGCATGGGCTACATAGTGATTTCCAGGCAAGCCTGGGCTACAAAGTGAAAACTTGTCTCAAGAAATAAAAGAAAAAAAGTGCTATGTGATATTTTGTTTGTTTTCTGACAAATAAAGCTTGGCTGAAGATCAGAGGACAGAGCTAGCCACTAGTTAACCATAGAGACCCCACGGTGGTGGCTCGTGTGGTTAATCCCAGCATTTGGAGACTCACACCTTTAATCCCAGCACTCAGGAGGCAGAGAGAGAAAGTAGTGAGGATGGTGGAGACAGGATCTCAGCTCTTTTGGTCTGAAGATCTAGAGAGGTAAGAAGTCACTGGTGGCTGGTCCTCTGCTTCTCTGATCTTTCAGGTTATTACCCCAATATTTGACTCCTGGTTTTTATTGATAAGATTAATTAGGATCATGTTTCAAAAAAGAAAAAAATGAGAGAAAGTAAATAGGTAAGATTAGGGATGCTAATGAAGTATGAAAAGTGGCCTGCTTTGGATGAAGTTCAGAATTAGCTGGACAGGTTGGAAAGACATAGGCTATTTTGTGCACTTAATTTTAAGTAAACAAAAAAAAAATCTTTGGATTTTCTTCATTAAGCTCACATGTTGACCACCTACCTACTGCATGGTAAATACCAGAATGGTATCCAGGTGGATACATGAAGAATGACCCATAATTCTTGCCACCAAGGGCCTTGGATATGTGGAGGGATATAGATTTGTAATAAGTACTTCAGATACCTGTTAGAAATCTGCAGAAGGGAGGGTAGAAGCCCAAAGAGAATGTGATCAATTTGACCTGAACCAGGGAAATTGAAAAAGTAAAGTGAGATTTTTCATTCATTCATTCATTCATTCATTCATTCATTCATTCACCCATCCGTCTATCCATCCATTCAGCATGTACCTGACATTTGGAGTAGAACAGTAGACAAGGCTGGCAGGTCGTCTTCCCGAAGGACTGATTTATTGGGCGCTGGGCATGCACACATAAATACAGGTAAATGTAGAGGATAATTACAGATGGGGATGAATGCTGAGAGCAGACAAAGTGGAATAATGTGATAGGGTATCATCCCATGGAGACAGAGAGGGCCATGATGGGCATGATGCTTTGGAAAAAGAAAAGAAACCATATTCCTTATTCAAAAGAAATTAGCACCTGCTGCTTCCCAAGTCTGGAACATTGTTCCTGTAGTTCCAGCTCCATCTTAATCTAAAATGTAGGTTTCGTGATTTAATGAGTTATGATGAGGCCAACAAATGAGGCAACTTGTATTTAAATGATAGTTTGAGCTAGTGCGGTGGGTCTTGGCACTGCTAAAGGCCTGATTCCTTGAGTTCGAGTCCTGAGACCCACATGATTTAAGGAGAGAAACAACTCCCACAAATTGTCTTCTTGTCTCCACAGAGCCTGCCACTTGTGTGCACATGAATGCACACACGCAAACACACACATACACACACACACACACACACACACACACCTATAAATTAATAAAGTTTTAAAATTTAAAATCTTAAAAGGTAAAAAATCAAAAGAATTGATAAAATGTAGACAACCAGAAGATGGATGGGAAGAAATAGAAAACTGTAGTAGATGTGCATCCCCTGTCTCTGTCAGCCCCGTGTTCTCAGTAAACCCTAAGTAACTTTTCATTGCAGATCAAACCCCTGCTACAGCCACCCAGCCTCGTGATCTACCCTTTGGAGTGTTTACCTCAGTTATATAATTTTTTCATTTATTGATAAGGGGATAGACAGACAGACAGACAGCTCCTCCAGAAGACTGCCTTCTACAAGGACTGGTGCTCACCTATCGCTGGTTGCAGTGTATTACAGTGTCAGTTGTGTTCGTCCCTTTTGTTGTGAATGTGCAGGAGGTTGTCACAGCTGGAGCCAAGCCAGTCTGGTTAGTGATACCGCTCTGCAGGATGAGAAATTCAGCAGGATCCAGGTCATGGAAGACAGTGCAGTGTTTTCAGTTTTATTTATTTTTTCCTATAAGCAAATGGGAGTCTGTTACTAAGCTTTTAAAAATTCTCTTAAAAAGTTTTGCCTCTATAAACGAGAAATGACTTTGTGGGACAGTTGTTAGAGAGTGATGGGGCCCAAGGGGTTGATGGACATAAACTTCAGTTCTGGCTACTTTCTGCTGAAACTGGGGCATTGTAGGGGCTAAGGTCCAGTCCCCTCCATCCTCGGTGGTGTTTTTAATTTGATTTATATTTAAATTATGTAGAACTGACATCGCAAATGTTGAATTCTTACCTAAGCATAAGAGTTGTGTATTTAAGTTTGTTTTTATGTCTTATAGTTTTTACATACTTTTTTATCATTTGTTATTCAATATATGTCTAAGTATTTTATTGTTTTAGAATGTCATTTATTTATTCTTTGACAATTTCATACATGAAGACAATGTCTCTTAAGCCTTCCCATCCCCAACACTTCCCTCCCACTCTCTCCAGACAACCCCGAGCGTATCTTCTCCCCACTTTGGTGTCCCCTCCATTTATATAAATATATGAGTTTTGAACAGTTCATGGTATGGTCAGATCCTTACATAGAGAATTGAGAATTTGATACCAGAGGCAGGAATTGTAATTTTTGACAGTTCTAGAAGTCCAGACAAGAGATGATAAGGGACATAAAAGAAATGCTAATAAGGAAGGACAGATAGGATTTGGCAATTGACTACATAGCTATAAGAGAAGAATATAGGCCAGTGTGGGGGCTCCTGATGTAGAAATATAAATGTGACCATTCTCCAAGAAGATACAGAAGAGCTGAGAGTTGATTCAGCAGTCACAAGCACTTGTTAATCTAGTAGAATACCTGGGTTTGATTGCAAGTCCAGTTTCAGGGGATCCCACATCCTCTTCCAACTTCTGGGGCCACTGAATGCACATGGTGCACAGACTTTCACACACATAAAATAAAATAAATAAATCTAAAATTGTTTAAGGAAAAAATATACAGAAGAAGCAAGCTCACAAAAAGACAGGTACATTTTGGATATGTTAATACAATAGGCTATGGGATGGATAACTGAGAGATGCCCCTTTACAGCTGGTAGGAAAATGGATTCTGAGCTACGGAAAATGACTTGGATAGTAATATAGGTTAGAGGGCCATGAAGTTATGAATTTAGCACCCAAGCCTATATTTTCCTTTTTATTTGGCTCTTTTCTTTCTTCCCTAATGTCTTGGTACACTTTATTTCAGGTAATGGGTATCTAGAGAGCCCATATTCTTCATGTTAACCTTCTTGCCTCAGTGATGTGCCACCTCCAGCATGGCTTCAGGGACAGACCTGTCTGGTGAGGCGAGGGAGTGAAGAAATCACCAACATAGAGACACATAGACACACAGTAAAGCTGGGATCTGGCAGAGTAGGTTATCTGATTGAGAAGCCATTGCACACCAGAAGCTCAGTGTGTGTGTGTGTGTGTGTGTGTGTGTGTGTGTGTGTGTGTGTGTGTGTGTGTGTATTATACAATTGAACAGAGAGGTGAGGTTATTGCACACAGCTGGACAGTCACAAGGAGACAGGTTTAGCTAATCTCTCAGTAGGAGCAGTCCCTATAGGCAGGCAGCCTTCAGATTGTAAACATCCAGGGAGAGAGAACTATGGTGGACATTTTCTATACACACTATCAACATCTTCACATGGTCAAGAGGAAGGCTTTTCTATCCCTCTGAAATGGTGTTGCCATTTTCCCATAGGTCTGAGGCTAAGGTCCTTGCCATGGCTGCCTCATGTCAAAAACACACAATCACTCAGAACTTCAAACATTTAAAGCCTCCTCCACTCCCAACAGTGATGAGCTTTGGTTTCCAGATACAAAGCCACAGTGGTTTTTAGACTTTGCTGGTTTTGCTCTGACAGGCCCCAGTCTGCTCTGTACTTGGCATGAGCCCAGTTGTTATGGGAAGTGCTTTTCAAGAGATGTCTCCATGAGAGCCCTGTGAGTTGGTTGGATGTTTTTCATTTGTAAATGGTGACTAGTGGAAGTCTGGTGATGGCCTACCAGTATAGTAGTACCATATCTGCATGTGGAGACCTGTCCATTCCTCCTGTCCTGAGTCGCCTCTGTGTCCGTGGTGTTCTGCCTTGAATACAAGTATTTTTTTTATTTTTCATTTTGGTGGGCAGCACATAAGCAACCTCTTTTTTTTATAAAGCTTAGAATATAAATGTGTGTGTGTGTGTGTGTGTGTATGTGTGTGTGTGTGTGTGTGTGTACACTGATAGTGGTTATCTCTGCCTGATGAACTGATGCACGGTTTTCCTGAAAGCTCACAGATCCTGTCTGCCCCAATAGGAGGGGTTAGGAGGGGTGTGCGCTACTGCATCATAGTAGCAGGGAGGTGGGTTCTCCATTCTCCTCAACTTCCCATGGCTCACAGTTGAACTACAGAGATGTAAAGTGTATGTGGCAGGGTGGACAGAAGCTTCTGACATGGCTGGGAATCACTGGAGATTTGGGGACATTGTTTTTAAGGAGCAATGCAGAGATGGAGCCTGAGCATCTTCATCTCAAAACCACTGTTTCTCACACACAGACAGGTACAGTGGCCTTCTCATTTGCTGTTCACTTTTTTGTTGTTGTTGTTGTTTTTGTTTTTCGAGACAGGGTTTCTCGGTGGATGCTCAGTTATTTATGGCACATAATTCTTGGATTTTTAGTAATGTAGTCCTGAAGAAGATTAAAGAATGACCTTTAAAGGAAACACAGTGGGGCTGAGAAGACGGCTCGGGTGTAAAATGCTTACTGTGCCAGACTGAGGACCTGAGTTTGTATCCCCAGTACCCAGATGGGCAGGGCAACCTGGATCTGTAACTCCAGTGTTGTAGGGAAGACAAGTGGATCCCCAGAACCCAGTGGCTTTCCCAGTCAGTATTTCCACACTGATGTGTTCCAGACACAGGGAAAACCCTATGTCAAAAAATAAGGGGTGGAGAGATCAAATAAGACACATAACATACACGAGCGTCTGACCTTCACAAACATACACATGCATGCACACACATGTGCTTGTGCACACATACATGAATACACCCACATCAATATGAACATATAACATATACATATATACGCATGCAAAAATTTTCAAAGGGACTGGGGAGATGATTGGTGGTTAAAGTGCTTTCTAAACAAACATGAGTGCTGACTGGAGTTTGGATTTTTAGAACCCACATAAATATCAGATGGATGTGGCAGCCTGCCTGTAATCCAGCCTTAGAAAGCAAAGGTTGGAACCCAGAGCAAGCTGACTGGGGAGACAGGGCAGATCGGTGAGTTAAGGGTTTCACTGAGAGAGAACTGCTTCAATGAATAGGATGAAGTGGGATGCAGGATGATTCCAAACATTAACGTTGAGCCTCCCGTATGCATACACACCTATATACACACCCACCCACAAGCATGCATGTGCCTACACACAGGCAAACATCCATACACATATGTGCAAACTACACATATGCTGAAATGGAAGAAAATAAAATAAAAAAATAACAAGAACAACATTGGGGGGAACATAAATTGGGTGAGTAGGGAGATGGGAAGGATCTAGGAGAAGTGAGGAAAAACATTATCAAATAATATTGTATAAAAAGAAAAAGAACAGTTATTTAAAACCCCTCATTTAAATAATTGTCTAAATTATCTGCACTTTTGAAGTGGACTGCTTTTAAGTCATGGGCTTATAATTGAAGAAATCCAGAATGAACGCTGAAAGTTAGAAAGACCCCTGGTGAAGTGTGTTTAGTTGCCATTGATATCCAGTTCATGCTTTCTTCACTTGCTGCATGTCCGTCACCTTTGCACTATGGGTGCTTCTGCTCCTGCCCACTCTCCTCTTTGTGCCAAGATGCTGGCCACTGAATCAGACGATGCTGGCCACCGAATCAGGTGATGCTGGCCACCAAATCAGATGATGCTGGCCACCGAATCAGATGATGCTGGCCACCGAATCAGATGATGCTGGCCACCGAATCAGATGATGCTGGCCACCGAATCAGGTGATGCTGGCCACCGAATCAGGTGATGCTGGCCACTGAATCAGATGATGCTGGCCACTGAATCAGATGATGCTGGCCACTGAATCTGGCCACTGAATCAGATGATGCTGGCCACCGAATCAGATGATGCTGGCCACCGAATCAGATGATGCTGGCCACTGAATCAGGTGATGCTGGCCACCGAATCAGATGATGCTGGCCACCGAATCAGGTGATGCTGGCCACCGAATCAGATGATGCTGGCCACCGAATCAGATGATGCTGGCCACCGAATCAGATGATGCTGGCCACTGAATCAGATGATGCTGGCCACTGAATCTGGCCACTGAATCAGATGATGCTGGCCACCGAATCAGATGATGCTGGCCACTGACTCAGATGATGCTGGCCACTGAATCTGGCCACTGACTCAGGTGATACTGGCCACTGGATCAGAATCCTGCCACCCCTGCAATGGTTGCAAAGCAGGATTTGGAAGAACAGCAGAGTAATGCTGTATGACACCAAAATATTTCTCAGGGCTCCAAATTGATGAACTTGCTTCAAAGATGTACCCCATCCCACAGATGTGTCCTGAAGTGCACACTAGAATCTCTTATTCTTTCCTGCCAGCCTAGTACTTACCAATCCTAAGAAGTAAACTTTGAAGGACAATTTTAAGTATCCTTGAAAAGCTAGTCCCGTAACTCCTATATTCCTTTGATAAAATGTGAATAAGAAGTCAGGCTATTTTTGAGTGAAAAGCATAAGTGAATCCTCAGATGTTTGCATTGTAGTGGACTTCAGCAGTCATCTATTTGAATAAATAGCATTTGGAAGATAAGCATTTAGTCCTTTAAGACTTGATGGCAAATAGACCTATCGAGAATCTTCTAGTTGGGGCTCCCCTTCCTTGTCCCACCATATCAGTGAAGTTTCATTAGAGAAGGTTGTTTTTTTTTTTTCTTCAGTAGATTGTGGTTAACGCAGAGAACTACAACTGGTCAGCATAAAGAGAATAAGATACTGTAAAGTGCTCAGCCCTAAATGGGACATATCATAGCCCTCCGTTAAAGTTAATGATCATCGTGGAAGAGGTGGAGGACATGTTGTAAGAGCCTGAGCAGTGGATTTCTGTAATGACACAGTATGTCATTGACATTACTGGACATGACAGGGCTGTTACACATATGAACCCTCAGCTCTGCAGCTGTGACTGCATGTACAAGACCTGGGCAAGATCAATCCCAGCATGGAAAGGAACGGGGCTCATGAAGTCCCACCCTTAACTGAGGCACAACTGGAAACTATTGACTGCTAGGGGAAGGGAATTCAGTTTTCTTTATGAATGTGGCCCCTAAGAGGCAACCATGCTCCAGGAGGTTATCCTACACCCAAGCAGATATAGGCAGCACTAAGTGGACTCCGGTTTTTAAAAAAATGGAACACGTGAGCTTGTGGTATATATGATCCCATAATATTTGAGCATTTAAATGACTATCAGATTTTTGAAATACTCTTTTAAACTGGCAATTATCATGAAATTATGTATATAATAATAGGATAAATATTGTTAGAATTTTTAATAGTCTTGGAAAACTAGGAAAAGGAAATATGTCGTGTTTAAATAAATAGGTCTGTGGAATAAATGGATGTCTCATAGCATCCTCAAGTCCTGCTCTTACAGAACACTGCCCACATATTAATGACAATGAAGTAAGAGTGAAGGGAATCTAATACACCATTATTTTTATTCTACTTAAGTAGTCAAGCTTTCTTTTTTTTTTTTTTTTTTTTTTTGGTTTTTCGAGACAGGGTTTCTCTGTGTAGCTTTGCGCCTTTCCTGGGACTCACTTGGTAGTCCAGGCTGGCCTCGAACTCACAGAGATCCACCTGGCTCTGCCTCCCGAGTGCTGGGATTAAAGGCGTGCGCCACCACCGCCCGGCAAGTAGTCAAGCTTTCTATCAACACATGCGTGTACCACCCTGGCTATCACAGGAGCACAGTACAGGAGTTCCTGGGGGCTACAGCTTTATGGATATAATTTCCTAGAATCCTGGCTATCTGTTTGAGAGCATGGCTTCAGAAACTTAGGGAATAAGTAGGAGGAATGTCACTGGTTTTCTGTATGTTCAAGGCTAACAAAACAAGGTCCATGTTTAGGGGGATTTGATATATATTCAAGACATGAGTCTTTTCTGTGAGATTAACTCATTTGCTAAGATGTACATATAAATTTTGTATTTCAATTCCATTAAGATGGGATGAGTTGTTTTTATGTACAGACATACTGAGGCTGAAGTTTCAGAAACAATGCAAAGTCGGTGTGTCTTTGGGTTTGTACTTAATCCTCAATCCCCACTTAATGGTTCTTGTATTACCTTCAGTAGACAAAGAGCTAAACTGCAGGCCTGTTAAAACAATGATTGTCCTTGTATAGTCAGGGTTCTCTAGAGGATAGATAGGACTGATTGTGTGTGTGTGTGTGTGTGTGTGTGTGTTCACACAGGGGATTTATTAGAATGACTTACATACAGGCTGTGGTCCAGCAAGTCCCACAATGGCTGTTTACAGATAGAAAGTCCCAGATTCCAATAGTTGTTCACTCCATGAGGCTGGGTGTCTCAGCTGATCTTCAGTATGCATCGGAATCCTGAGGACGTAGTCTCTGATGCCAGTGAACGGTGAAGGGAGAGTAGAGGCAGGCAGGCAACAATCAAAAGCTGCTTTTTTTCTTGTCCTTCACAAAGGCTGCCATGAGCGGGTGTGGCCCATATTTAAGGCGTTGAAGGAGGGGTATGATATAGATGTCGAACCTCAAATTAACCAAAAATTCCTCACAGGTGTGTCCAGCAGCCTGGGTATTTAGTTAATTCCAAATGTAGTCAAGTTGACAACTAAGAATACCCATCATAGTCTTTATTGGTAAGGACTTCCAAATGCTTCCAAAAGGTTGCAAAGTAGCATTTCAGCCAGCAAAAACCAGGACACCCTTTCAGGAAATCCCCTTTTAAAGATTTCTTTAAGAAGATGGGTTTAGGGCCTGAAGAGATGGCTTAGTGGTTAAGAGAATTCTGCTTTTCCAGAGGACCAGGGTTCAGTTCCCAGCACCCACACAGCAGCTCACAATTGTAACTCCAGTTCCAAGGGATCGCTCATACAGACATACATGCAGGCAAAACACCAATGCACATAATATAAAAATAAGTAAGTTATTTTAAAAAGAATATGGGTTTGAGGGATAAGAAAAACTTGAAGCCTTATAATTGGTGGGGTAGGGGGATGGCCTTAATATTAATGCCCCCACTATCTGTAATGAAAATAGTGGTGAGTGGACCTAATTTCTTGCCTGTTCTATGTGGATTCCTAAGAGATTTCTTTTTTATGTTTTTTTGGCACCCAGGAACTAAATAGCTTTAATTACTTGGATCTGTACAGACTTGCTGACCTCTTTCACCTCACTTTGTTGGAGAAGGCAGTGATTGATTTCCTAGTGAAGCATCTCTCGGAGCTCCTGAAGAGCCGCCCAGAGGATGTTCTCACGCTGCCCTACTGCCTGCTTCAGGAGGTGCTGAAGAGTGACCGCCTGACCTCCCTGAGCGAGGAGCAGATCTGGCAGGTAAGGGCGTGCTGCCTGGCCTCGGGGAGGCGCCGTGACTAGAAAGGGAAGGATTCAGGTGCGACAAGCACTGTTTGATGAGGCTTGGCTGCCAGGTGTACTGAAGTCCTGCTCCTGCGGTGGGCAAGTCATTGGTGGACACCTGCCAGTCTGCAGCCATCGTGGGAGGACACCAGCACTTCGGCTTCCTCAAACCTAGGTAAATCAGAAAAGGGAAGGGATTTCCCCCCGTGAAACCAAAAGCATTTCTTAAGCTGAATATGAGCAGAATGGATTGTGAAACAATTTAATACAGATTTAAGCCACTGAAACAAAAGGAATTCGGAGTTTTTGGGAAAACCGTTCATAAATATTTCTTTTAAAAATTATTTAATGAGAAAAACTTAGAAATAGCTTTTAGTGGTTCAAATAAACTTTTTCATTTGAGTTTTTAGCTAATTTGTAGATTACTTATTAGCTAATGAGTTTTGAGGTTTGCTAATTTTTATGCTTTAAGTTTGGGTGAAGGACTTGTCTATAAGTCAATAATATGAAAGTGAACAGGTAAATTAATACAAGTGATCATAGGTAAACACAAGTGTTCAAACATGGTTGTACTCTGGAATCTTCAGCATTTTTAAAAGACTTGGCTTGGAGTCCATTCCAAAAATTCCTATGAGTATAGTGTGCATGTCTAGGGAATTTGGACTTTTTCTTTTTAAGTTGTTTCTTTTTTCTTTTATTTTTAAGACTACAAATACATTATTTCTCCCTTCCTTTTCCTCTCCAAACCCCTCGTGTGCTCTCTTTCTAATCCATGGCCTTTTTCCCCCATTAATTGTTGTTACATGCATTTAAGTATGTGTATACACATATATACTCCCAAATACAATCCGCTTGCTCTGTATAATGTTACCTGTACTGTGTTTTCAGGGCTGACCATTTGGTACTGGATAACCAGTGGGTGGCCTCTTCCCTGGGGAAGGCTGTTTCTCCTGCTCTCAGGACTCCTTCGTTGACTGTAGCTCCTGTTGTTGGGTTGAGGCCTTGTGGGTTTTCCCTCCCTCCACGTGGACATGTGTATTGTCACCTTTCTTTGGATGGTCACGTGGGTGAGACTTTAGGGTGTAGCATCTGACGTCACTAGGAGACATTATTGCTCAGCAAGCTTCCTGATCCTCTGGCTCTTACAGTCTTTCTGCCTCCTCTTCCAAACCGTCCCCTGAACCTCAGGTGTGGCAGTGTTTGGTTTTTGTTTTGTTTTATGGCCTGGCTGGAGGAAGTGTGTATGGGTTGGGCTTGTTCTCAGTTTGTGTTCTGTTTCCTGCTCTTACCGCCATGGCTTTGCTCTCCCATCTTGGAGTCTATGTAACCATAAGCCCCAATAAACCATTTCCCTAGTTGCCTTGGTCATGGTGTTTCATTTTTGCTATAGAAAAGAAACATACATAATTCTTTCACTATTTGGCTATGCATATTCCAAGATAATTTATTTTTATTTTAATTTTTTAAATATTTTTTTTGCTTTCATTAAGAAATTCCCAGCACCCACATGGCAGCTCACAACTGTCTGTAACTCCTGATCCAGAGGATCCAGTACCCTCACACAAGCATACCTGTAGGCAAAGCATTAATGTACATAAAATAAAAATAAATAAATTTTTAGAACAACTAAAAATAATTCAGCTGTACTTATTTTTGACCCCTTGAACAGCCTTGATGCAGGGATCAGGTGCTTGGACCTGCCTCAGCTGAATGTACCAGGCTTGCAGACTCCCCATGGGAGGCCTTACCTTTTTGGAGGAGAGAATGGGGGGGTTGCAGGGAGGGAGGTGGAGGAAGAGGGAGGAGGGAAGAGAGGGGCATCTGTGGTTGGTATATAATATGGGAGTATCCATTGAGACTGGACTACCCAAGTCTGCATTTTGATTGGTTGTGGTTTTCTGTAGTGGTCTCTGTCTGTTGTAAATAGAAGTTCCTTTGATGAGGGGTCAGGAATACATGTATCTGTGGGTATAAGGAAAAATATTTAGAATGTAGTTAGGGATTATGTTGGTTTAGTAAAGTGGTGGTTGGAGGTTCACCTTCAAGATCCACGACTTTACTAACCTTGGGTAGTTGGCTTGGTTCCCAGTACTAGGCATGATTTTCCTGTGGCTGAGTGAATCTTAAGTCCAATTAGAGAGTTCTGGGTTACTACCAAGGTATGTGTCCATAACTGCATCCTTCAGGTTAACTTGCCACGCTGGCCATTGTGTGGTTCGTAAGTGTCATAGCTGGGCAGTGCTGTTGGTCGCTTCCCTCCTTGGAAGTTTGTGTAGCGCCTTCTGGTACCATGAAAATTGGTCCTTAAGGAGGAGCCATTCAAGTCAGCTTCCGCTCAGGGGACCCTGGTCTCTGTGTTTGAAGTACATGGTGTCTTTAGCAATAGGGGCCGTAACCATCCACATCTGGGGGCAACCAAGAGCATTAGAAACACCCTGTAAGTTTGGGGAGTCTCTTGGACAATTCTGATCAACCTCTCAAAAGAGGGCTTCTTATGCCTGGTGTCAGGGTTTCTGTTAGGTGCTCTTTGGTTCTGGGAGGGAGCATTGTCAGCCCAAGTAAGAAAATTTCTTTTAAACTCTATATGTATATACATAGATTTGTGTGCATAATAGTTTTTAAGACAGATAACAGTATGATTCTTTGTGGCTTTTTCTGGCATCCTTACAGTTATTTTACCCCCTCCTTCCTTTGCATTTATCTCTTACTCCCCTCCCCAGTTAGAGGCCCCCTTTTCCCATTTCCTGGATCAGATCACTAATACCCCGCTATTCCCCTCTCTGTTGCTCCGCCAACCCCTCCCCCAGCCCTATCCCTTTTCCCTTTCAGAAACATTTCCTGATTGCAATGGATGGATGTGGAGACCTCACATGGAACCAAGTTCTTCCCACACTCCAGTGGGAAAAACCATCTTCCTCTTTAGTTCACTGTGCATTCGCTGCTGCTTTCACAAGCCCTTCCTTTCCCCTGACTGTGGAGTCTTTTCACATCCTGTCATTGCTTTGTCTAGGGGACGGGGAGGATGTTTTTTGTTGGAAAGTTGATTATTCAATTTAAATCCTCTTCTGCTCATCCCTAGTGACTGTCCTTGGATACTGCACCTGAAGTCTTTGGGGTACACAGCCCGTTTCCCCCTCTCCCTTCACTGTCTATCTCATTCTGCAGCACTGTCTACACATCTTGAAACCTGGAATGCTGTGCCTGCAGGGTGATATGAAAGTGGCTGTCTTTCGCAAGTCCTAGGAAGAGTTCAGTGTTCTATTGGCGGAGGAAGCAGTAAGCTCCTATCTGACCAGGCATATTCCGGGAGTTAGGTTTTGTTTGTTTGTTTTACCGCTGGTCAAAATGTGTCCTGAACACTTGATTCTACTGATATATAACTTTCCTGATACCTTGCTTCCTTCTTTGAACTTTAATCAGCAGCTGTCTTTCTTTTTATTGAAAATAGTTAGCGATAAGGGCCAGTCGGGTCGCAGGTATTTGAAACCTTATTGACTTAGCACAAGAGGCCTGAGGAGTGGCTGTCTCGGTCTCCATCTCTCAACAAGCAGAGTGAAGGCTCTGTACTTGGCTCCAGTTTACAGAGCAGAGCTGCCTTTAAATCCAAGTCTGTTGATAGCAACCACATCTCTCCACTAGTCCACAGCCTTGATTTAAACAGAAGCTACAAGTGTTGGCTGCTTCGTGGGCATTTCTGGGAATGTGTATTCAGGCAGTGGTTCCAAGTGTTGGTGGGGATTTGGTCTGGCGGGGATTGCAATAATCCGAAGCTCTCCTCTGTCATATAAAGCATCAGGAGTTACTATGGCCAGCTCAGAGTGTGAAGTAGCCAAATTCTTTGTACTTCATTAAGGGGTAAAACCAGACTAGATTGTGTACTTTTCTAACAAGATAGAGAGTTGAGGCCACCCATTCCTGTGGCATCTGTCTGTCATTGTGGCATGGTTGAAGGCATTGCCAGAGGTAGACACAGTAATGTGCAGATATCTGAGTATCAGGAAAATTCCACTCTGTCTGCTTAGAAGCTATCTTGTTCGCCCCTTTCAAGGCTGCCAACATTACAAAGCAGAATTTTAGAAACAGGTTTCTGCAGGCAGTAAGGCAGTTTTTTAGACCTGATCACCAAAAAGGAATTAAAAGACTCCCATAAATATTATCAATTTAGGCATTCAGTAGGCAATAAGAAATTGTTTTTGCTTTATCTTAGTAAGTAAGTAATTCCCTCATACTCAATAGAGGAAAATCAAATCAGGCCAACTCTAGTGCCTCAAGTATAGTTAAGTTCATCATTTTTTGCTGAGGTTATACTAGTAATGCAATATACCATGGAAGAATCTAATATTCAGCCCAGGGTAAAGATTGGGTCTGCCAGAGGATTAGTGTCAGGGTGCTTTATAGAAGTGAGACTTGACGGACAGGCTGGAGACAGATCTACAGAATCTCATTAAACCGCTGAATTGTTCATTACAGAACGTTCTCACTGTAATAAAGTGCTCATTGACTTTGACAAATCCCCATCCCATGTCTTAAAGAACAGTGAAGAAGGGATGCTGAGGAAGAGAAAGGAAATTGGCACAAAGTAGGGCGGGTAATGGAAATGCGGATGAGGGGTGGTGCCGTTTGATTAATATGTGCAGCATAGCTAGGTGAGCCATCGTCAACACGCACGCGTTTACCCAGGTGGCTGTCTCACTACGTACTGATAATGTAATCCGGGACAATCCCTTCTTCAGAGAAAGGTCTAATTTTCATTATTTACCAGTTTGGCTCTGAAGGCCTGTCATAAGAACCATTAAATTATTCCCACTGCACAAACTAATTTATTTACCTTTTCCTTTTTCTGCCCCCCCCCTTGATAAAGTATGCTACAACCTACAGTGCCCATTTTGTGGATCCATGAGCCTCCTAACATTATTCCTTGTTTCTGCATTTTCTTTGTCCATTTGAGTTTTGGGGGGATTGGGGGAAGGGGCTATGTGTCCTCAGCTGGCCTGGAACTCACTCTATAGATGAGGCTAGCCTTGACCTCACAGATACCATTTTCCTCTACCTCCAGAGTGTGCAGATTAAAGGCGTTCACCACCATCCTCAGACCATTTGGTCTTTTTACACTTTAAGTCTCTTCTTAGTCTGTCCCAGACAGTTTTTCCTTCCTTTGGCCAATCGTTACCTGGTCTGTTGGTTAACTTCATTGTGTTTTCCAAGGAAACAGAGATATTTTAACCACAGTTGTATCTTAGATGTTTTAGGACCTAACAGGACTTTCAATGTACATTGTTTGAAGTTCTCCTCAGTGTAGCTCAACAATTTGGTTTTATGTTTTGAAGGGAATGGTTTCTCAAGTTCCAAATGAAAACCACTAAATTATTTGCTTCAAAGAAAGAAGAACCACAACTGGCAAAAAAAAAAAAAAAAAAAATGTGCTAGTGAGCACAGAGGACCTAAAGGCACGAGGTCTCTCCCTGTGTTACCCGGCAAATCTCTACCAGTTCGATTTTACTCTCAGGCCAGTGAGCTCTTTTGTGCTAACTCCAGACTTTGTTGCAGTAGGGTACTGTTAAATATCTCCCACTAGACTCAACCTGTAGAGTCCTAAGCAGGGGTGCTGCCAAAGAAGGTGCTGGTTAGAAGGTTCAAAACTTTTCACAAACAAATTCTGAGGATTGGATGTCCTACATGGGTGGCCATAAATATGCTAATTAGACTATAGTAAGCGTTATACAATGTTTGTGTCAGGTCACCATGCTGTCTACTTTTAATATACTCAATGCATAGTTGTCAAAGGAATGGTGTTAAACAAATAAGCCAAATATGGAAGGAAGCTTGTTTGTTTTCTAATGAGACAGAGCAAAAACAGATGCCGAATTGGTTGGGTGGGGAGTTGGTGGGAGGGGAACCATAATTAGAATGTGTTGTATGGGGAAAAAAAAATCTATTTTCAATTAAAAAAAAAAAAAGAAAAACAGCTTAGAATGAAATCGTTCTATGCCCTTCCTACAGGAGGGCTACTTACCTCTTTCTTCTCAAAAAGATCCATTTCCTACTTGTTGGGCCACAGATTCGATTTCCCTAGATTGAGAGCGAGGTGAATCTATTCCGTAGGAGAATTGATAGGAAATGTTCCACATGGCCCAAGTTCCTAGAGAAGCTAACCAGGAGTGCAGTCTCTCTTCTCAGCATCAATTGAGCAGCTGAGACCTCTGAGGTCACTGAAGGTGGAGACAGAGCACAGGTTTGCCAACTCTGTTAATCTCCCCAAGCCTTACCCACAGTGGGAGGAACTTTTACTGTTTTAAACTGTAAACACAGCTCTTAGAATTAGGACTTCATCTCTAAAATAGTAGCAACAAAAAAGGATATCTTTTAAATAAATCAAGATAGCTTGGGGAAATAAATTGAATATTGTTGTCACCAGTTATGTGTTAGACATAGTTTTAGGAATTAGGTCCCTAAAAACAGAACTTATGACAAATTTTGAGTGATTTTTTTCCCCTCAAATTTCTCAAAATACTTATTTCATTGTAATCTTTGCAGGTGGGGAATTTTTATTTTCCTTTAATAACTTACTAACACTTGCTACATGTTCTCTAATGATAGTACTTTTTTATTCCTTTGTTGACAATGGGTTGGAGGCACTTCCTACCTACTCCTCGAGTGTCACTGTTATCTCTTGGGGGCTGGCTGTTCCCATCCATCTGGGATTATACACTTCAAGAGGCAGAGACTGTGCCTGCAATGTTCACATTGTTCATGCCATGTTGTTCTCTTGCATCCCATAAATAATAAATAATGACATTAATGTAGAGCCTTCGCATTAAAATTGAATGGACAATAAGGTATACTTTTGGTCCTATATAAAGCTATATGTATTTTAGGAAACATGTTATAGGACATAAGTTTGGTCTCTTAAAAATCCATACTTCCTTGTAGTTTATTGGAAATTTGTGTCTCTAGCAGTGTCGGTTACATACTGGTTAGGGTGGTCAACAGCCCTCAATGCAGTGTCGGTTACATACTGGTTAGGGTGGTCAAGAGCCCTCAATGCACTGTCTGTTACATACTGGTTAGGGTGGTCAACAGCCCTCAATGCACTGTCTGTTACATACTGGTTAGGGTGGTCAACAGCCCTCAATGCACTGTCTGTTACATACTGGTTAGGGTGGTCAACAGCCCTCAATGCAGTGTCGGTTACATACTGGTTAGGGTGGTCAACAGCCCTCAATGCAGTATCTGTTACATATTTGGTTAGGGTGGTCAACAGCCCTCAATGCAGTGTCAGTTACATACTGGTTAGGGTGGTCAACAGCCCTCAAAGCAGGGCTAGTTTTGTTTTTTGTTTTTTGACAAGCTCTTCTTCAGCTCTCATCTGCACCACAGAACCAGTGCATTGCATTTTAGTTTAACCATTTTCCTTAAAAGTCATCCCAGAAGGTAAACCCACTACCCTTTCATAGTTAGTGAGTGGAGGATGTGGAGGACTTCTGTGGGCTCCATCTTGCATTTCTTAGATGATAAACTGACCCAAATATACTTCTAGTCAGGCATAAGTAAGGACCTCAAAAACTGCAATAGGTGAAACAATACACCACTATGCTTCTAATTTACCCAGTGAATCACAGATTTGAGAATGCTTCTACATTCATGGCTCTGGTGTGGATGTCTCTGCTTCTCTCTTGGGGTGTGTTGAAATGATCTGGCTTCAAGGGAAAGTGCAGTGCTACTATCTGGACATTCCACAGCACGTAGTGTTCCTTTCCTGTCACCCCAGCGACTTGCTCATTTTTGACTCCTGTTCATGCTCACACATCTTTGAAAAGATCTGCTGGTCTCTGGTACCATCCTAGTCAAACGAATCAGAGTGTGCGTGTGACTATATAATCCAGAAATTCCTCAAATAGAGTTCACATTTTAAATACATATTTTGGTAAATCAAAGTGGAAGTCAGATTCTGAGGTCTGAGAATTTTACCCCCAAAGTATAATCTTTCATTGCACCCCTGTTCATCCTTGTGCATGCGTTGTAGTATTATTGTATTGCTATTTTTTCCCAGCCAGACATTTGCAGGGTATATTCACGCAATGATTTCCATATGTATTTTTGTTCACCGATCCCTAAGCTAATCAAATTTGCACCACTTCTCAGTTTTCTTCCTGAAACCGCCTACCGTTCCACCCAGCTACATACAGTCGTCTACGTTCTATTAAATGTTAGTAAAGAGAGTAAACAGCAGCTCCTCTGCATCCCAGATAGTGCAGCCCTGAGGATGCTTCTTCTTTTATGGGCCCCCAGCTGGACACCGAGTAATGCTGAGATTTCCAGGCTTGGTGCGTGAAGATGCTACTGTGTATTTAGTCATTCCTCCGGATCTACGTGCTGCTAATTCTCTGTGAGGGTTCCTTCCCAGTAGCTTGACGAGTGGCTTTGCTGTTGTTTGTCTGGGCTTTATGCCTTTGTGAGACACATGACACCACCGTTTCAGAGGAACTTCACTGCAGCTGATTCCCAGCACCAGAGCTCTGTATTGTCAAGTAGCTGTAAGGGGTAGGTGATTATCAGAAATTACAAGAAAGCCAACTTGTATTTATGTGCTGCTGGTCCCATGAGCTAATGGTTTCTTTTTCTTTCTTTTTTCTTTTTTAAGAATTGAGTGCAAGAGAACAAGAAGGTGATTTATGAGATATGACATATTTATGTTTTCTGCTTCTAATTTTCATTGTGATTCATGTTGTTTCCAGACTGATATTTTTGTGGCTGCTATGAGAAGGAAAAAGATGACTGGAGAATATTACTTATGCATTGGTGGCCTGCAGTAATATTGCTGCTACCTGGGTTATCAGGGATTTAAAAATAAAACCCAACCATAAGCTGTATATGAGGTAGAAACCCCGAGGGCAGGCACAGAAGTCCATCAATAATAACAACAATAATAATTTTTACAAGCCTAGAGAGCTTCATAGTTTAATGAACTTTTACACATAATTTCATCTGACTCTCTCCTTACACTTGTTATGGTAGATGAGGCAAGTTTTATCCAAATTTTAACTAGTGAGAAAACCACAGTCTAAGCATGAGATTCAGTGATTAACTAACTCACTTTATAGTTTGTTTCAATGGAGATCTCACTGTGTTCTCCTAAAATACACCAAGTCCCCACCACCACCAAAAAAGAACCTCAAAGTAGCTCCTCCATCTTCCATGTCTTATCTTACTCTGTAATGAATGAAATCGCAGCTGGATTTATTTCAGGTAACTGGCCAGCTTTCCCTTTTACTTCTTGTACAACTTGTGGGAAGCGGCAAAAATGACTCTGATAAAAGTAGTAAAGAGAGTGTTGCTGAGGGTGTTGCCAGAAAATTGGATCTTGAGATGGGTCAGTTAAGAAGAGTGGACAGATACTCAAAGAAGTACCTTCCTGTCTTCAGAATATGAGGTGGTGAAATACAGTGCAGAAGGGGACAGCTGATCAGGAGTCACTTGATCCAATGAGGAAATTTCAGAGTAAGAGAACTCTTGAGTAAGAGTTGCATTATTTCTGCTGCAACAATGGAGACTGTGTGGGAGAAGTCTGTAGGCTGTGGTGTCTACCTGGAACTAGAAACTGCATGGAAAGAATGGAAATGATGAATTATTACATCTTCATTTTATGTTCAGTATATTGAAACTTTAGAAATGTATGTGACAGAAATTGAGAGTTGGATGACTGCTTAGTTACAGGGTTTAAGAAAAAGAAAATATTAATTTATCATTATTGACAAGTATTAGTCTCTTTCCAATACACATGAACTCATGGGCCCACATTC